>NC_056739.1:1828268976-1828568976 GCF_019279795.1 Protopterus annectens
CAGAACCATACCTACCAACCCCTTACTGCAAGAAATCTGGCCCAAGGCTGTCCAGATTGGGGGGGGGGCAATGGGATCAAACTAGGGACATAAGTCAAATATCGCTCTTATAATTGTAGAGTGTTGCCAGAGTGACAAGGTTAGTTTCAGCATACATGTTCTGAAGGATGTGAGTTCTGAAACTGAAATGTATGTCATCATTTACTGTCAGAAATCCTCAGATCCTCACAGTGATTTACTCAGGATATGAAAAACATGCATCTGTGGAACAGACCGGAAATATGACCAATAAACCTGGACATACTGAACCCCTTATTGCAATGAACTTGGGCCAGGCCTGACAAAGTGGGGGGGAGAAAGCCAAGGAAATAGGGACATATCCGAAATACTGGAGTAGTTAAGCTGACACAGTTGCTGCAGTAACACCCTCATGTCTGTCCTGACATATATTGACTGAAATAGCATAAGTCTTACACTCAGTTACTTCCTACTAGTTAGTGACTGAAATCATCACATCAGCCCACTGATGTGTCAGAAATACACAACACTTATGGGAGCCAGGCAACACTACCTCCTACAAATATCTGGACATAACATCACATTATGGAAACTACACTCAGCTTCTTAGCATGTCACCAAGCACTGTCCAAACTACAGTCAGAATGACACAACACTAACCCAAATCTGCTAGGGGGAATTACACATGTATTATCAGGCACTACAGGGATGTCACAGCACTGAAAAACAGACACCAGTGTGAAAGTGCATGCCCACAACCAATTCAACCACAGTCACAGTGACATACCAGTAAGCCAAAGAAACAGCACATTATAAGGACTGTGCAAACAAAAACATCTCAACATGTTTGCCACTCACACACTACCTCCACATATACTGGCCCAATTCACAGTGAAGTATGATGCCTGACTGTGGCATGGGACATGTCTCAGTCTGCCCCTACAAACATATGCAGATGATAGACCACCAGAATCAGGAGCAGCATGCACAGGAAAATAGAAAATGAGCCATAACACATACATCCATCCCACTCACTACACAGACCAAATAACATTGACACAACACACTGCTATACAATTTGGCAGTCTGTCAAGAATTGTTAGAAATACACAGACCTCTTAGCTGTACAGAGTCCCCTCATATATAAGGCCTCTTCCACATAACATGTCTGGCAGTCTGATACATCACTGGGATAATGTCAGGAATGTAGCCACTAAATAATCATATACCATACCTATCAACCTCTTACTGCATGACAGCTGGACAAAGCCTGACATAATTGTGGGACAGAGGCCCAAAAGCAGGGGCATATTTGAAATATTGCTGCTATAAACTGAAAATGTTGCTGTTGCAATGGGGTTTGCTGTAACATATCTTTTCTGAGGGATATGAGGTCAGAAACACAAATTGATGTTAGCAGTTACTGACTGCAATCCCCAGGGTATGCTACTGATTAGAAAAAGTGCCTGAGGAACACCAAATATAGGAGTACAAATTCTGGCCATTCTGCCAATAGCCCTACAGGTGAGAGTTATGTCAAGCACATAACACTGTCAGAGTTAAAATCACCCAGAAACTCCATGTCCAAATGTCCACACAAACCCTGTTAGACTAGCATTAATCCAAATCTATAACAGCAATACTTACATTCTGTCCTTATGTCTGGAACATCCTCCCCCAGTCTGTTGGGCGGTCTCCACAGATTTGGTTGTAAGAGATATTTACAAATACCCTCTGTGATGCTGTTGCTCACACATCTCCATGAAGTCCTCCTCACTGGCAAGGAAAAGGGCCAATGCTCACATGACTTACTCAATGATAGGAGTGTGCTTCCATGCCATTGGCTATATGAATAACAACACAGCTGTCCTGCATGCAGTTATCAAGTGGGGGACACCAGTTGGTGCACAGGGTCATCAGCTGCTCCTGAGCATTATCTACAAAAGGCAAGCTGCTGCCTATGCAAAACAGATGCACACCCTACATCCTTGAGAGAGAGAGAGAGAGAGAAAGAGAGAGAAACAGCAAAAAAATAAAAATAAAAGCCAAGCAGGACATAACCACCTACACTTGTATAAAACTAACATGTATGTCAAACAAGTAAGCATGTAATGGACTGCAGTAGGGGGTATGTAAGAAGAGGAAATAGGAAATCTAACATATATGTCTCAACAAGACTTGCCCTACTTATATATTGCTGATCAGAACCTATGTCCATAATATCTGGTTCTGTCTGCAGTGACATAGATCATAGGTCAGGCCCCTGAGTCACCCCAAGAAAAGATGGCTCACATATGACTACTACTGCAGTGTGTGTTGAACAACACTGAATGTGACAATGCTAGACCAGCTACTGGGATATTGTACATATCCATATCTTACTTGAGAATACAACCATGATATACTTGGTTGTCTCAGAAATGTGAGAGACCTATACATGGTCTTTGCATAGTAAAGTACTGTTGCACATCTGTTTGTTGAACTGCATGTGATATACTGAGCTCATACCATTAAACTGTCCAGTGTTATGCACACTAACCATATATTTGCCTCATATTTGTAGTCCTTTACTCATACAGTTGTGTTACATCTGGCAGATCATTGGCAAATCTCTGAAGATGGACATTGCAACATCTCCTTTTTCTTCTGGCTATCCCCTTTAGGAGTCACCAAAGTGGATCATCTGTTGCCATTTCTGCCTGTCCTCTGCATCCTGCTCTGTCACATCAATCATCTGCATGTCCTCTCTCACCACATCCATGAACCATATCTGAGGCCTTCCTCTTTTCCTTTCACCTGGCAATGTCATCCTTACCAACCTTTTCCCAATATACTCAGCATCTCTCTGCAGCACATGTTCAAACTGATGTAATCTTGCCTCTCTGGCTTTGTCTCAAAATCATACAACATGGGCTGACCCTGTCATATACGTATTCCTACACATGTCCACCCTTGTCACAACCAGTGCAAATCCTAACATCTGCAACTCTGCCATGTTCAACTCTGACTCCTGCCTTCTTGTTGATGACACTGTCTCCAAACCATATTACATAGCTGGTCTCACTATCCTGTTGTAGACTTTCCCTTTCACTTTTACTGGTACTCGTCTGTCACAAATCAGTACTGACACTCTTCTCCACCCTCTCCATCTTGCCTGTACTCTCATCCTCACCTGTCACCCACAGTCATCATTACTCTGAAATGTTTATCCCAATCATTTATAGTCATCCACCTTTGTCAACCCTACTCCCTGCATCCTCAACATTCCACTACCCACCCACTCATTCACACACAGATATTCTGTCGTAGTCTTGCTGACCTTCATTCCTTTCCTCTCTAGAGCATATCTCCACCTCTACAGGGTCTCCTACATCTGTACCCTACTATCAGTACAGATCACTAAACTCTACAACAAACTTAAGAAGCTAACACAAAGAAAGAAAAAATTAAAAAAAAAACACCAAATTCATAAAAAGGTAAAAAAAAACTAAGAAAGAAAAAAGTAAAAAAGCAGAGCTCTCAAAAAAAATAAAGGAAGACTTTAATTAGAGAAAAATAAACTTAAAAAAAAAAAAATCATAAGAAGAACTAGTCTAAATAAAAGAAACACTAGATCAAAATGATGTGAATGTGCAGATTACTACAGAGATAAAAGGAGCCAAACCTACCAAGCTCAGGGACAGTTCAACAAACTATGGTTCACCCAAAGTGAGATACCCCAAAAGTCTCGATCAATGCCAAAAACAGCATCAGCCCCCAAAAGCAACGCAAGCTCCAAAGCAAAACACAGCATCCATGGGACCTGATGGTGTCCCCAACTGAAAAAACACTAACTCCACGAGGGATTAAACCCATTAAACCTGCCTGTTTTAATCATAGTCTTACCTCTTTAAAACCACAAGCAGGTTGTGCCCACACTGCTCACAGCATTACAATCATAGTCCCACCCTGTGCGGGCGCACCTGGACTGTGGTACTGCATTAGCTTGACAACCGCCTCCTGCGGCGTCATGGAGAGAGGCAAATATTGGACCTTATCTGCTAAGACAAAGACAGATCAAGTCATGGATCTTTCCCAGAGCCTAGACATTTGTCAGCTGCAGATTTTCTTCCAAAAACTGTTTTCAAACCAGTCTATCAAGCTCTAAATTGTCACACTTTTAAACCTCACATGGCTAAAAATCTATCTGGAGAGAGGCAGTCCACACAAGCCTACTCCATCATTATCAAAACGATTCAGCTTAAAAACTAACACATATCACCACAAACCATTGGCACAATGTTAAACATAACATCATAGGACTCAAACCACAGTGCTGCTGTGTCGGCATCAGCAAACTCAGGCTCTGGTGGTCACTCTTGCTGCACCACGGGCTGGCTCTCTTCCTCAACTCTTTCCTGTACAAACTTTGTCAGGAGGTCTAAACTTCCAAAGTTTGCAGAACACAACTTCTGAAGTGGCTGTAGTATAAATGACTAACACAACAGAGATCCTAGAGAAGCCCCACCAGAAGACAGACAGGTAAACAGAGCCATGGCCCTAAGTTAAATGCCCAAAATAAAAATGCCATTAAAAAAGAAAAAAAGGTTTCGAAAAAAAACAAGGTTACTAGGTACCAATCCAAAAGGTAACCAGAAGACAGATAGTGGGACCAGGGGACCCACCCCAGGGGTAGTGGTAGGTCTACCCATGGACACCCATGGCCCAAGTAGTTTAGGTACACCTTCCACCTTATCCAAAAGAAGAGTAAGATCAATCTCAATCGGTCATAGTCTCATACTCATCACTCTCATCACCAATGCCCCAACTCAGATTAATCATTGAATCCAATGAACACGACTGGAGCGACAGCTGGACTCCAACAAATTCCTCAAAAAAGGATAAGGCCAAAAAGTAAAGGGCTCCTCAACCCCTCCTCTATGCTGCCTCTCCAGCTGAATCTCTCTGCTCTCTGCTTTTGCTCCCTTTTGCTCAGAGGCCTAACATACAATACAAGGCCCTGTCAAACATGAATATGCTTCATATGCTTCATCTAAAAATCTCAGAGCCACAAGGGGAGACCAGAGCCCAGACCCTCGACATTCGCACAGGGCGGCTGGGACTGGAGTGGGATAGACTTATCACCCAAAGACTCTATGCTGTGGAATAAAATCCTATGATATATGTGAGGCAGCATTGGCTGAGCTTGTTCAAAAGAAATCTTGACCAATGGATGGGAGATCGAGATATATCCCAGGGATTCAATTGATGTCACTGCTACTGCAGACAGAAGGCACAGCAAAATAATGGGTATAGTTAAAGGGTAAAGGTGCATGGCAACAAAATATACACTAGGCAGCTGCTAATGCCCGGGCAGATAGCCTAGTATGAACCTATGAACCTATGAACCTATGAACCTATAGTCAACGGGGACTCCTGTATGATCTTGTCTGTCAACCTGTCCATCACCATTGCAAATAAGAGAGGGCTCACAGCATATCCATGATGTCATCCCACCTCCACCTTAAACACATCCTTCCCTCCCACCACAGACCTCACCACTGTCACACCACCATTGTACATATCCTGCACCAGTCTTACATATATCTCTGCCACTCATGACTTCCTCATACAATACCACAACTCCGCTCTAGGCACCCTGTCATATGCTTTCTCTACATTCAGAAAGACACAAAGCAACTCCTGGCCTTCTCTGTACTACTCTGTCAACACTCTCAGAGCAAACATCACATCTGTAGTGCTCTTACCTTGCATGACAACATACTGCTGACTCCCATTCATCACTGCCCTGCTTAACCTAGCTTCCACTACTCTTTCCTATGACTTCATGCTGTGACTGATTAATGTTATCCCTCTGTAGTTACTACAGCTCTGCACATCAACCTTATTCCTTAAATGGTACACAAACATTTTCTCTCCACTCCACATGCAACCTCTCACTTTCCAAGATATCATTAAACAATCTGGTGAAAAACACCACTTCCATTTCTCCTAAACACCTCCATGCTACCACAGGTATGTCATGTGTATCAACAGGCTTTCCAGCATTTCTCCACTTCATAGCGATTGTTACTTCCTCCTTGGTAAGCTGTTGCACTTCCTGATTCACCATACCCACATCATCCAACCATCTCTCTATCATTCTCTCCATTCACCAGCCACTCAAAGTACTCAGTCCTTCTGCTCAACACACTCTCCTCCCTTGTGAGTACATTTCCCCTCATTATCCTTTATCACACTTTATCTGCTGCACATCTTTCCTGGCTCAGTCCCTCTGTCTAGCCAACTGGTATAAGTCCTTTCTTCCCTCCTTAGTGTCCGACCTGTTATACAAGTCATCATATGCCTCATCCTTAGCCTTTGCCACCTCTCGCTTTGCCATGCACCTCATCTCCTTATACACCTGTCTACTTTTCTCATCTCTCCGACAATCCCACTCCTTCATCCCCAACCTCTTTCTCTGTATACTGCCCTGTACTTCCTCAGTCCACCACCAGGTGTCCTTATACTCCTTCCTCCATCCATATGTCACACAAAGCACCTTTCTAGCCGTCTCCCTTACTAGCTCTGCTGTACTTACCCAGATATTTGGTAAACTGTCACTGCCACCCAGTGCCTGTCTTAACTTTTCCCTGAACTCCACCTCACAATCACCCTTTTCCAGTTGCCACCATTTGATCCTTGGTGCTGCCCTCACACTCCTCCTCTTCTTGGTCATCAATTTCATCTTACAGACTAACAGTCTCTGCTGCCTAACTACACTGTCACCACTTTACAGTCTTCAATCTCCTTCAAACTGGCCTTCCTACATTGGATATATTCCATATGGGTTCATCTCTCTCCACTCTTGTATGTCACCCTATGCTCCTTCCTCTTGCTATAGCATGTATTTACCACAGCCATGTCTATCCTTTTTGCCAAATCGACTACCATCTCACTGCATTCCTTTGCTTAACACCATACATACCCATCACTTCCTCAACCCCTCTATTCCCTTCAGCAAGCCCATTAAAATCTTCTGCAATCACCACTCTCTCACCCTTGGGTAAAGTCATCACCACATCATCCAACTGACTTCACATTCCTTTTACTCATCCATCACACAACCAACTTGTGTAGCATATTTACTAACAACATTCATAATTACACAATTTCCAGCTTCATAAACATAACTCTATCAGACAATCTTGTCATACTCCAAAAACAGTCTTGGCATACTGTTCCTTCAGGACAACCCCTACCCCCATTTTCCTCCCATCCACACCATGAAAGCACAAGTTTGACCTGCCTCCGATACACCTAGCTGTACTCCCTTTCAGTCTGGTGTCTTGCACGCACAGTATATCAACCTTCCTTCTGGCCATCATATCAGTTAGCTCTGTCCCTATACCAGTCATACTGCCAACATTAAAGGTTCCTACCCTCACTACCACACTCCTAGCCTTTCTCCTCCTTTCCTGCCATATGAGTGTTGGACATCCTCCAGAGTATGTCTGTGAATGCAAAGGCTACTGTGTTATAGAATGACTCAGGTGTGTTACAGCAATATGAAGACAGTGTCACTAATTTTGTCTCATTGTCCCCCATGTATATGTGGTGTCCTACAGATGTCCTGCTGTAATGGGTGCAGAGATCAGTGGGCATCAAGCATGTGAATACAGTGTGCCATACTGACATAGAATAGAAATGTATATCAGGTATTACATGTGCACATGCCAGTATGAGTAGGTGTATATGGCTGCCTCATAACAACAGACATGAGATGCAAAATGTCAGTTAAATAAGCTGTACATGCTGTACATGTGTAATGCTACTTACAGTGTATCCAGCAGAGTTCGATTTCTACAGCTAATGGCTGTTGCATTGCCCTGACACAGAAATGGGTAGTAGAATAAGCATGAGTATCATGTTGACATGTTTGAGGTGTCCAACCATGTTATGAGCTTTTGTCCATGCCTACTACACATAGCCATATGACCACCAACATAGCTGTAAGGACTCAGCAATACCTTACCTGTAAAACCTGTCTCCACCAAAGTAGAGTAATCCCCTTTGCTGGACAGTAGCAATACACAAAATATATGATTGGTTGCTATGTCAGCTGTACAGGTCAGAGTAGGTGCAGGCACCAACTTGGCAGCAAGTCAACCTTTGTCTGAATGAACATATGCAGTTCTAGGTGGATTACTATGAGTACAAATTGGACACATCCACCAAGGGTAATCACAAGGCCATCTTCACATATGTCTGCAATCTCAGAGGTGACAACACAACCAACATGTAATGGTGGTCAATTACACCACATACACACACTCACCATAGCTATAGCCAATCTGCTGTAGACAGGTTTAGGGCAAACATTGCCCCCCTGGCTCACCATCTCATCATATGGGAGCAGGTGCATACTGCCTATTTAAAGTCAGCAAAAGTAGGTCTCCATGGGACCTGAGAACATTCCTGTCTGCATCCTACATGAACTCAGGCATATGCTTCCAGCTCCATTACACACTGTATGCAACCAAAGCCTGAGCATCATTGACATCCCTTCTGCAAGGAAGATGTCCACTGTCATCCTTCTACATAAACATGAATGATGAATGGTGGTTTATGCAATGTACTTGCCCTAATTGAGGGGAACATGACACATCAGGACTAGGAGTGCAATGCAGGCTCATATTGTGCTGATAGAACAGGAGTATGATTTGGTGGTACATGGTGGCTGATGATAGGCAATGCTGATGTGCTGGCTCTGTAAATGACTCTGACCAATGTTTGAGGTCCTGTGATGTGTTTTCCTGTTTACGTCTTCCAGGTGCCATGCAAAGACAACTGTCTTAGACTGCTCAGGAGAATGCAGCAATAACTGAAGCCATCCTGTAACAGTATGCAGTGCTGTTTAGGCTGAGCTGCCAAATTATGCAGGAGTGGACAACCCTGTGGGATGAACTTCTCCACAGAATCAACACCTTGGGCCACAATGGCCACACATATGAGCAGGTCAGGCATCGTGCAGCTGACCTGCTACATTGTGCCTGGTAGAGGGCTGCTGCTGTGGCCAGGGACCATTCCATGACAGGTGGGGGCCCACCTACACAGGCCCCACTTACACCTTAGCAACATTGGGGTAGGCCCCACACAAAAACCATCACATGTAACACCAGTCATGGAGGTGGGCGGCGCCCAGGCAACAGGTGAGGAGTGTCCAGGTAAGGCCACAGTGCACATAATTTTAATATTGTTGCACTAATACTGTCTGCTATAGAGCATTTAGATGCATATTTCAGGTAAAACTGCATTTGTGGCTGTGGTTTCGTAATGCACATAAGTGCCCATCTATGTTGAAGAATAGCAAATTGTGTACTATCACAGCTTGTGATGTACATGTGCAGAAATATGGCATTCATCTTGTAACACTGCCAGATGTGAGTCTGCTGACAATACCTCTCCCCCCACAACTACATAAGTACTTCTGGTCTGTATGTGGGACAGCAGCCTGAAGTCAGTGAGTATGTGATTTTCCTGTTGTGGCTCACTAGTATGCCAGTAATCTTGAGGTCTTGCATGTGACCATGCACACACCTGTTACTCTCAGCTATTCTGCAATATCTGCATGTTCACTTGTGGTGGGGTCATCACAGGGGCCTACTTGCAGGAGATATCACATATCTGTAGCATACCTCAAAACATGTCCTTGCATGAAATGTGGACAAAGATTGACAACATGGGGGTACAAAGGGCCAAAACTACGGACATATTTGATAACTTAGTGCTATACAGTGCATATAAAAGGTGTACACCTACCTTTTTCAATGGCAGGTATTTGTGAAATACAAATATTAGAGCAGAAGAACACAATTCCAAACCCTTCCAAACTTTCATGTGACCTATAATCTGTACAATTCCATTGTTAAATGGATAATTTTTTTTAGGGGAACAATTATGACACATGTAAAATGTACAATAAGCTGGATGCATACATCTGGCCAGGCTGAGGGCACTACTGTGGTAAATTAGCTTTGCATATGATGATATCATTACATCTTCTTGGGTACACATCTGCCATCACTGACAGAGACTCTTTGATTAACAGCATATAGCAGTCAGCTGTCCTACTAGGATTATCGGAACATTTACTCAGTTGCTTGCAACAGCAACAGCCATAGTTTGCATAGAGCTTACAAAGCAGCAAGGAATCACATCTGTGAGAGGTATCAGCCCAGAGAAGGGTACACACACATTTTCACAACATTGCATATACCATAGAACACAGTGAAGATAGTCATCAAACAGTGGAGAAAGTATGGGCCAACAGTCACATTGCAATGACATGGACATCACTCCAAATATATGGAAATACAAGACCCACACTGGTCAGGGCAGCTTCCAGGAAACCTACAGCAACAGTAAAGGATTTTCAGGAACTCTAGCAAGTACCGGTTGTGTATTACGTGACAACAATCTCCTGTATTTTCCACATGTCTGGCCTATGGGGTAGGGTTGGAAGATGCCAGCCTTGTCACACACAGAACAACATCCAGGTCTGACAAATGTTTCAAGAGCAATACATCAGGCCTCCCAAATGCATGTGGGGAAATGTGTTATGGTGGAATGAGACCAAGGTTGCCCTCTTTGGCCATAATACCAACAGGTTTGTTTGGCCCAATAACATCACTGTGTATCACCAAAAGAACCCACGCCCATGCAGTAGGGGTGATGTATGGCCCCTGCTTTTGCTGTGCTGTTAATAAACAAGAAATGCAAATGCACCTTTGGCCAGAGTGGAGGGATTATGAACAAATACCATTCCCTCCCTTTTAAAAAAAAAATCCTGATCCATCATCACCACACAAGACAATACATGGTTTGGAATGGCCCAGCCACACTCCACACCTATATCCAATAGAAAACCCATGGGTGTGCAGATGACATGCCCTTGCAATCTGATAGAGTTGGAGTGCTTTTGCAGGGAGAGTGTACAAATATTGGTAAGTCGAGAGATGCCATACTGATACACACCTTCCCAAGAGGACTGACTGCTGGTATGATATTAAAAGGTGCTTTAACAAAGTAGTACTTTAAGAGTGCGCACAGTCATGCAACCAACCTATTGTATACATTTCAAATTCTATATATCACCCCTAACACATGTGTTTCTTCTTCTATTGGATTGCACAGGTTATAGGTTAAACTAAAGGTGAGAATAGTTATCACATGATTTCTGTAGTCTCATGTCATGTATCAGACAAACCTGGCATGTTAGTGGGGGTGTCTACACTTCTAATATCCACTGTAAGCTTGGGAGGTTGTTGTTGTAACTGGTTCTGTTGTAACATACATGCACTGCAGGTTTTAGTGTGAAACCCAAAATATGTCATTAATTAGTGACACCAGTCCTCAGATCATCCCAGTAATGTGTCAGACTAACACAGGATTTATGAGGAACAGACCAGAAATATGATCCACACATGTACACATTCAGTAGCATTATACACAGTTGAGAGGTATGTTCTGTAGGAGTTGCCATTGTGCTATACAGGTGAACAGCAATTATGTGTACATGAATGCAGTCTCTGCCACTTGAAGGTTCTTCACCTACTAGCAGTGCGCATGTATCACAGAGTTGTAAATAAGTAATGACATTAATTGGAAAGGGCTGCACTGCATGATGTAAAGGGCCTGTCCAGGGTGTGTATGTAGTAGTCTGACTGTGTTGTGAATGTCACCATTTGGCTGTTGTGAGGTTTGTTAATGCCTGGCTGCCACCTCACACGTGTGTGTGTGTGTGTGTGTGTGTGTGTGTGTGTGTGTGTGTGTGTGTGTGTGTGCGTGTAGCAGCAAATGTAGTGCAGGTAGTAATTTACATATGTTGTATTCTCCCCCACAGGTGGTCATGGTGGTCGTGGTGCCTCCAGCTCAGAATCTGATGTCAGTGTCTCTGCAGACTCTGACAATGATGATAGTCATAGTCAGGCACAGGTGGTTTTGTCAGGGACTGAATCTGTGCCATTGGTTGGCACCTAACAGTACTCGACACTGTCCCTGCACACAGTCACAATGCCCACAAATACCCCATCTCCAGTACAACAGATAATGGACAGTTGGCAGGTGGTGGCATGGAATAGACTAGTGGGATGACTATGACAAGTGTGACTGCAGCCACTAGCCATAGCCAGAGTGCTGGCGAGGTCCACACAGGCAGACAGGGGTGCCCGAAGGAGGACTGCTGCCCATCAAGCTGCTGTCTAAAGTGCCACAGCATGTGTCACCAGACACATGTTTTGGGCTGTAATGGATGCACAGACATGTAGTGAATGTAAGACCATACACATACTCAGGATGGTGGATGAAACTTTTCCTGCTTTACATGGTGACATACATAACCTAGTTGACGCCACACATCAAAACACTGAGGTCATGAACACACGGTGGGGTGAGATACTGGCAATCCTCAACCATGCTATGTCTGTAATAGAGCATGTGGTGGGTAATGGGCATTGGCCACATGGACGTAGGTCAGTGACGACATCAGCTGACAGTCTACGGGGCCATGCCCCTTCACGCTCCTGTACTGGCAGTGACACCAGCACTAGAGCAGGGGGCTGGTGTCTACATCATTGATGTCCACATCACATCAGAGCAGGCCATGGGCATGTGGTCCTGGCCAGTCCTGTCAGGGTCATGGATCCAGCAGACAACAGTCACCCTCAGGAAGCAGTACTGCATCTGGCCTTCAGCCTGGTGGTACCAGTGAGACCCATGGCAGGACCAGTTCCCATGTCTTTGGCCAGAGACGGTGAACTGGACACCCTGCTATGTTGGGTCCACAGTTTCCCAATATACCACTGTGTAGGGAAGCCACATGGCATGACTGTGTGCATACATACACACACATATCTATATCACACGCAGGTCACCCCCAGACACACACACCACTTCTGCACAGGCCATCTACTGCATACCTCTCTCCACACACACACACACACACACACACACACACACACACACACACACACACACACGATGTCAACTGTATGGCCCAGCCTAGGTCTCTAGCAAACCAACACCACACCCTGTATGTATGATGATATCTGTGCCACATGCCTGTCATCCAAAATATTGATGCAGGGACATGGTAATATGGGTTTAATGCACAGGATTAATGTAGTTTAGTGTAGTTATGTAATACTGTGTAAGGTGCTGTCTGCTTGCATTTGTTGTGGGTACACGTACAGGTGTGTGTACCTTATTAGCCAGAATGCATTATTTCTGTTAGTACCACTGACTGCCTGTAGATTGACATGCTATATTCTGTCTTCCAGGTGTCTGTGTGTCTGCAGGCTGTGGCCCTGTAGGCATGACCAATAGGGAGTATGGCAAAGTAGAAATACACCATCCATGTCATAGGTAAGGTACACCTTTATATGTACATCTACCAGGTGTGTATGCATGCAACAGTGTGTGAGTGACACTGTTATCAGACAGTGTGATGTTCCATACATGCCCCTGTCACAGACAGGTAGCCTTCATAAATGTCACCTCAGTGTTGTGTACTACCACAGGCTCATACATACAGAATAGGTTATTACTGTACTTTCAGCAGGTCTCTCACAACCATAGCCATTACATTAACCACAATATATTCACCTAGCAACACCTGTTGGTCCTGCCATTTCTTTCCCATACACTCAACTCTGATGCATTTGGTGAGGGCATGCATGAAATGTGTATGACAGGTTTGTGCTATGTAATCATGAGATCACAGGGTGGAACATAGAAAACAATGGTATATCTTTTGCATACACACAGTCAGGACTGACCCAGGGGATGTGCATACAGCAACACAACCACAGTTGGCAATAGACAGATTATTAAAGGTACATATCCACTTTGATGTACTGTACTACTACATACACAACATGCACCACATAGACGATATGCGTGGGACATTACCCTCTACCTGTTACAACACATGCCGTTGTGAATGCCCTCATGGATGGTGAGTTAACTCACCAAAAATAGCATCTGGAATAATGTATTGCTCCTACAAGCCTGGACAAATGTTAGGGTAGCACACATTGTATCAGCATGATGTTTCAGTAAGGTATGATACCTGTTGCTGCCATATGTGTCAGTACACTCACTGTGGCCTATTTGGCAACAATATCACATACATGAGCATTATTAAGAGACACAGACCACTTACAGATTGCAAACATCTGGATATTATGGACATATCTGTACAGAGGACTGTTAAGACCTGTACAAAGGTTTAACATGCAGCATATGATGCAGATGCCATTACCACACTATATAAAGTTATGCCATCAGGAGGTGGTAACCAGCCATGTATGGTACACACATCAAAATGGTATAAGCCACACAGTATATGATTTTAACACAAACACATGCCAGTATTGGGATTAGAACTCATAGCTATTTATGTCTGGTATAGTGTTATGCAGTTATCAGATGTGCCACTGAGCTTACAAAATTTAATTTTATCCAAAGGTACTTCTAAGGTGAATGACATCAACGGGACTAGTAAATTAGGGTGAGGGGATGTGTAGCAGTTGGTATACAACCCCAAATGGTATAAACCACCCAGTATATGATTTACACACACCAGTATTGAGATTAGAACTCCTGCTTATCTGGTTATTTCTACTATAGTGTTACACAGTTATCAGACACACCAATGAGTCACTCTATAAATATGCTGTTGCTCATACCTGGAACTCACTTCCACTGAAAATCAGAGGTATCCCCAAAAGTCCAAATTCAAACTCGAACTCAAACACTACCTACAAATGACCTGGTCCTGCCCTTGCCAAACTCCAACCTGATATTTTATTGTTTCTTCCCTGATTACCCTATATACTATTGTTTCTTCCCAATTACCCTATTTTTCCTTTCCTCTCTTCTAATTTCTCTCTTTTTACTCCTTATTTCCCTCTTTATTTCCTCTATGTCTTTCTTTCTTCTACTCTCACCTTTTTTCTTCCTCTCTCTTTCTACCTTTTTTCCCTCTGCTTCTTTTATTCCCTCTTCTAACACTCATGCTTAACACTTTAATATATTGTCTCTTGTAAATACCCCTGTATATCCCTGCTTTTTGTTGTGTTTGTTTACTTTGAACTTATGTATATTATTGGTTTTATCATTTCAACTTTATGTAATTTACTTGTCATCTATTCTACTTTTTGTAGTGCTATGTTTTGATTAATTGTTACTGTATCTGGAGCTTTTCTCCTCGGGTCTCCACTGAAAATGGGCCCATGGCTCAGTTGGACCAACCCGGTTAACAAATGACAATAAATAAATAAATAAATAAATAAATAAATAAATAAGTTCACCTTATCCAAAAGTACTTCTAAGGTGAATGACATCAACAGGACTAGTAAATTAGGGTGAAGGGAAGTGTAGAGAGTAGTTCACAACTCAAACTGGTATAAACCACACAGTATATGATTCTCTCTCACACACACACACACACACACACACACACACACACACACACACACACACACACACACACACACACTTACTTGCTAGTATCGAGATTAGATCTTCTGACTATCTAGTTATTTATACTACAGTGGTACACAGTTACCACACATGCTACAGAGCTTACTGGACTAATAATTGGCCAAAAGTGCTGATAACTGCACAGCTGAGGTAAAGTATTACAGGTGGCAGAAAGTCTGCCTTCAGTTTTTCCCTTGGATCTTGCTAGTTCTTTCTCTCTTGCACTTCAGATAGCATAATAGCTTTGCACGTCAACAGGTTATTGTATCAGTAAGTGTAGCACATCTGGGAGCCATCAGCAGTAGATGTTCCTCACAGAATTAGCCAACGTACTTAGTAGTTATGACCACTGCTCCTGGCATGATGGAAGTGCAGTTTTCTGTGCTTTTGCTGATTAACCTGGTGCACTTGGCCATTCTGAGGCACTGTTGCAACTGCCTCATGTACACAGACAACCCTCTCCTCTAAACTCCACTCAGACTTGTGAGAGTTACCCATATATTACCAAATTTGCAAATATGCACTCTCCATCAAAGACTGGATTAGCTGGTCAAGAGGATTAGGTCAACACCTGCACGACACCATGTGGAACACATAGCTTGCCACAACACCCACTATCAGAGCCCTGACATACACTCACAAACTGCACACCCTCCTTCACAGAGGTACTCCATGGACATTTACCCAATCAGCACAGACCAAGACAGACACCCACTTGGCCACCACAACACAGTACATGCCAAAGGAGACATGTGTCAAATAGACAGTGTGCCCCTCAACCTAAGCCAGTAAAGCTAACCAGCTTGCCCAATACAGTAATCGTGGGTGACTCAATACTGAGTCACACAGATGGCCAACTCACTAGGTTGAATATCCATGCCTTCCTGGACTACATGACAAGAGACATGGTTGAGCTCTTGGATTATATGTGGTCAAGGCAGGTATGACAGTATCCCTGAACAGTATACTACCATCACCCAGAATGATGCTGTAGCACTATCAACAAATGATTGACTTCAACATTGGCTTGCTTGTTGTTTGTCATTCTCAGGGTATCCAGTCAGATCTCTGCTTGTGGTAACATGATTGACAGACCTCAGTGCCTTGCCAGAGATGGCCTGCATCTGTCACCCATGGGTTTCCCGCACTGGCTAAGTCTCTTGCCACCCCTATAGTGCATTTTTAGGCAGTGTTCCAAATCACATTACTGCTGTAACAGCTAGACATGAATGCAATATGAGGGTCATGCTGCTCAACAGTAGACATCCAACTCTCAAGATATAGTTACTCAAATAACTCATCAAAATAGAGAACATTGACAGTTGTGCTGTAATGGAGACCTGGTTTACAGCAGCAGACAGCAGCCCTGCACTAACAGGCTATGATGCATTCCACAGCTGTTAGCCCCAAAACATGGACCACAGCTCCACAGGTGGGGTCTCTCCATATTCATAACAGATATGCAGACCTCCAGACTAGTATCACAGCATAATGCATCTGAGATACTTCAGGTACAACTGACTTTGGGTAATACTGCAATCCAGGTCATAGCCTGCTATGGGTCGACATCCATGTCCCTAGACTTCAATCCACATTCCTCAACACCATGGCATCTATCAAGGTCCAACCCAACACTGAAATAGTAGGAGACTTCAATTACCCCTCCGTCAACTGAGAAAAGTAGTCAAGCACCAGTAGACTGGCCCAACACTTCCTGAAATTCATCAGTTCCAATGCCTTGGGCTGGCTCATACTGATCCCCAGTAGAGGATGCAACAAACTTGACCTGTGTTGATTACTTACATATGGGACTGTTCTCAACAACAGTAGTCAGTCCCTATCTGGTCAGATCCAAACATGATGTATTCACCATGGCAATCCACATTTTGCCAGCATAAATTCAACAATCTCCTACAGGAAATAGACTGGACACCCATTAAACAGCTACCCCTTAATGATGCTGTACTATACTTTAACAACACCTTTCTTCACATACTTAATACACTAGCTCCCATTCATATGAAAATAATCAAAAAGAACTCAGCACCATGGCTCTCTAAGGAATGTAAACACCTGATGAAGCAAATTGACATAGCCTGGTCAACCTGGAAACAAAACAAAAATGAACAAAATTGTGTTAATGTCAAAACACTATGTAACAAAGTGACAAAACTAATCAACAGAGTTAAGAAGTCATATTATTCCCAGCTTCTACTCCAACATAAAATCAACCCCAGTAAATTTTAACACACTGTGTCTTCTCTACTTAACCCTGGAAGAAATGGAGAGTGCACCCTATCCCCAGATACCCCTCCATCACAAATAGCCAAAAGCTTTAACAAACACTTCATAAAATCAATTTCGGACCTATTAACTAATGCCCCTAATGCTGGACCTCCCACCCTTCACCCTTTTCAGACACCAACCCCAGGCCATCAACTACTTCTAACCATGTCATAATTAACCCCCCTACTCAACAAAATGTCATACAAACCCCATTCTCATTTCAGCCCATACCCACTGACACCATTAAGAAACTGCTACAAAAACTAAAACTCTGCTCTATCTCAGCTGATAATCTCTCCCCATACTACCTCAAACTGTCTGCTAACTTAGTCACCTATCCAATCAGTATCCTTATAAATAGGTCTTTATCTGAATCAGAAGTGCCTACCATTTGGAAACAATCTCACACACCCCCATCCACAAAGGAGTCAACTCTTTTGATCCATCAAATGTCCGTCCTATATGCATCTTGTCAACCATATCCAACATTCTCTAGAGAGGTATCCATCAGCCGGTGATGCAATATCTATTGCAAAACAACATTTTAACAGAACCCCAACATGGCTTCTGACCTAGCCACAGCAGAGCTACAGCCCTATTATCTTTTACAGACACCATGAACAAGGCCAGTGATGCTGGATGCTATACAACCTCATTATTCCTTGATCTCTCCAAGGCCTTTGACACAGTCTCTAACCTCTTACTTTTGAACACACTGTCTAACCCAGGCTTCTCACATAATGCAGTAAATTTGCTTCAGAACTACCTCAAGGATCGTAATCAAGCAGTGAAATAGTCCAGTGAACTCTCACCCTTCCTCCACAATCCTATTGAAGTCCCCCAAGGCTCAATCCTAGGACCCCTACTCTTGAACATTTTCACAAACAACCTTCACACTGCCTCTCACCCTGGGACCCTCATTCAGTACGCTGATGATTCCACTATAATCTGCACTGATCAATCACTACCAGAACTACTTTCAAAAACTCAACAGTCCTTTACTGCAGTCAAATTCTGGCTAAGAAATGCCCAACTATTTCTTAATCCAAAGAAGACAAAACTAATACTCTTTTATCCCAAAAAACACCTCCCCTGTCACTGATCATTTCAACATCCTTGCATCTGACAACACTGGCATAGAAATAGTGCAGGAAACCAAACTGCTAGGTGTTATCATTGACAACAAACTTTTATTTTACCCCCATATGCAGCAAAATATAAAGAAAATTCATCAAATACTGGGACTCTTATATAGAAACAAACATTTCTTTACTGTAGCAACCAAAACTACCCTTGCAAAAACATTTTTACTTCCCTCCCTTCTTTATGGTGTCCCTATCTTAACTAACTTATTAAGCAAGTTGGAACAGTGCTACAACAAAGTTACAAAGTCTGCCACAAACTCTAAATATTACACACACCACTATAAACCACTCCTAGAATTAAACTGGCTTGAATACCCCAACCAACTTGCCTTTATTCAGATATCCACCTTGCACAACCTTATTTTCAAGCCTACCGCCTGCCCTGCACTAGCCAATCTAGTCACACCTTACACACCAAATTGATCTCTATGATCAGAAGACAAAAATCTCTTAGCTATCTCAAACCCAACAAGAAAACCTGGTCACTCTCTGCATTCATACTCTGTCTCTATACTTTGGAATTCACTACCTCTAGCTACCAGGTCTATGCCTAGCCTAACCCATTTCAAAGCCTCTTTAAAAAATCATCTCAAAAATACATGGCTCTACTGTTCAAGCTTTACCACTTTTATTCCTCTTAACTCTCTCTCTCACTATCTATCTGCATCACTAACTTTCTGGCTGCTATTTTCCTAACTGGAACTAACATTCTATTTTGCATGTACTGTTACAGTCAGTGTCACACATGTTACAGTCAATGTCACACATTGCACTACCTACGTACTACTTTTTTGGACACTGTGTACATCATATATGGTGAAAGTGACTATCGTCTGTAATGTTTTCATTGTATAGAATTGTCTAGATGTCTACTGTTATATTGCAACATCTTGCTGCAGTTTGTTCTTTCAACTTATTTTTTGTATAGTATTTCTAATGTAATTTTTATTGTATTGGATTATACTGTATTTGTATTGTACTGTATGCGGAGCTTTTCTCCCCAGGCCTCTGCTGAAAACAGGGTCTGTAGACCCAGTCAGACCACCCTGATAAACAAATGTCAAATAAATACCCCCCCCCCCACAAAGGTAACCACCTTAAAAAACCTCTCCAATGCTGACTTTGGAGTCATATAATCAGGGGTCGATGACTTCACTGCACCCATGCCAATGGAAAATAGCTGCATGACTGTTGTCTCATACACAAATGCACTGTACAAATATATACATGAAAGCATGGTACTAGCCATAGCCAACAAAACCAAGATGCTGTCCTCCAAACACTGGAAGCCAGTGTGATGGTCCCCTGCAATTACTAAAGTGTGCAAGAGAAGGAAGACATTGTTGCAGAAAAAGGTGGTATCCCAAGATTGGTAAACCCCCTTATTAACAACAATGTGAGATCCCTCATGGAATAATTGTCATTATTAAATTATTAATAAAGTCAGCTTTGAAGGCAGAATTGCAGCAGACATTGACAGCAATCACAAAAGCATTTGATAGTTATACCAACAACATCCACAGCAATAACCACAAGTGCTGTGAGTTACTGCATAATGCTAACTCCTATCATGAGCCAACAGATATTGGCAACAGTCTTGCCAACACATTCAGTGCCAGCTTTACCTCTCACTCCCTCCTAAGGGAACAACCACAATGGAAGATGAATGCCAGGCACCCAGCATTACTGCAGCCTAGGTTAGACCTGCATTATCCACAGGAAAGAATACAGCTTCCATGGGACCCAAACTTATCTGTGGCTGTATTCTACATGATGTACAAAGAGACCTGGCACTACATCTGTGTGCCCTGTTCAGTCAAAGTCTCACCTCAGGCTTTGTCCCTCCAAAATGGCACACTGCTACAGTCATTCCTCTTCATAAAGGGGGAGCAACTACAGACCCTTGGATTATTGGCTCTTTAGCTTGATGTGTCTACTATGTACAGGTATGGACTGCATCATCAGGGACCTGACTGACAAAAATATAGGTAATCTCCTAACTCTGGACCCTACTAAGTTTGGCTTTATGAATGGCAGAACATGCCTGCTCAACCTGGTTGACTTCTCTGAGTCAGTCACCAGGGCTGTGTATGACAGTAAGGCACTGCATACAGCCAAACTCCATCTGGCCAAGGCTTTTGATACCATTCCTCAGTCAGAAATTATTGATAAACCCACCAAACTAGGCATCAACCCCTAGATCAGTGGGTGGGTTACAAATTGGTTCACAGAGCACACAGTGTGACAGCGGAAAACTCCAAATCAGACTAGCAAGCAGTCACGAGTGTAGTCCCACAGGGATCAGTACTGGATAGTCTCCTGTTCAGCATTTACTTCTCATGAGTCCAGCCCAACACAGAGGAGCTCTCGCTGACCAAGTTCACATAGGACTGCAAGCTGGGAGCCATTGTTAACTCCACAAGTGATGCAGACATCCTAGAGAAAAGCCTCACTGAGACCAATGAGTGGTGTGGAAACCATGACCAGAAGCTTAACACCAAAAAATGCGTCATCATCCCGTTTGGTAAAACACTCAATCCCCAGTAAGTACCACATCGATGGGAGCCCATTGAACACTGTAGGTGTTATAAAAGATTTTGGAACACAAGTTGACAGCAACCTCTCCTTCAAGCACCACATTGCCACTGTGGTCAGGAATTCCTTCTATGTGGCACATTGCATTACCAAGGGCTTTGCATCCAGGAAGACAGAGGTAATCATCCCTGTCTACTCTTCCCTAATTAGATCACTCATCAAGTATTATGGTCCATTTGGCATGTACCTTACTAGACACCTGCAACAGCTGGGGAGGCCACAGAACTACCTCACAAAGAGGTTCCTAGGCATTAAACACATGCCCTATACAGACAGACTCAGAATACTCAGGCTATTCTCTATGTCATATCATCTAGTTAGAGGCTATCTGTGCTTGACTTACAAAGCCATGTCTGACCCAGCTCTTTTATAAATGTTATATATGAAGACATCCCAATCCCTCCACACCACACATTACAGACTTCTACCTCATTACCACAATTGACACAACATGCTGGTGGGACAGGTCTGTCACCAAGAGACTGCACATGCCCTGGAATACACTTCCCATACATGTCATGTAGAGCACCTAGTTGACCCTGTTTCACAGAAATCTTGATTAGTGGATGGGTAATAGACAGTCGACCCCAAGGATCACTGTAGTGGCTCTACTTGATACAGGCACTGGGAAGTAACATCGGGTGGCACAATGGCAGGGCCCTTCTATGGGCTAGGCTTGTAAAGGGTCCTGGGCCATTAGCCTACTATACACTTATGAACCTATAAGAGTAATGACATCAGCAGGACTGGTAAAGTAGGGCAGTGGGTGGGAAACATATCAAGACATTTTTGCCTACAAACATAACACCCACACACACATTTGCTGGATACAAAAGTAGAACCCCTGCCTATGTAGTTAGTTGCACTATAAGCTTAGGCAGTTATCACACACGTTACAAAGCTTACTGGCTCTACTTGATACAGGCACTGGGAAGTAACACCGGGTGGCACAATGGCAGGGCTCTTCTATGGGCTAGGCTTGTAAAGTCTCCTGGGCCATTAGCCTACTATGCACTTAATGAACCTATAAGATGGATGACATCAGCAGGACTGATAAAGTAGGGCAGTGGGTGGGAAACATATCAAAATACTTTTACTTAAAAACATACACACCCACATTTGCTGGATACAAGAGTAGAACCCCTGCCTAAGTAGTTATTTACACTATAAGGTTAGGCAGTTATCACACACGCTACCAAGCTTACTGAATTGACAGTTAGCCAAAAGTACTGATGTGGGGAATTACATCAGCAGGACTGATAAACTAGGGCTTTGGCTGGGAAACATATCAAAATACTTCTGCCTACAAACATACACACACATTTACCAGATACAAGAGTAGAATCCCTGCCTATGTAGTTATTTCTACTACAGTCTTAGGCATTTATCGCACACACTACTGAGCTTACTTGGCTGACAGCGGGCCAAGGTTGCTGATAAAGGGAATTACATCACCTGGACTGATAAAATGGGGCAGTGGGAAGTGTTTTGGGAGGGAATGGCATAAAACCATTTCACCTACAAATGAACAAACAAAGAAACAACTCTCTCAGTCTTGCACACACAACTGTCACAGACACACACAGTTGCCAGCATTGCATTTAGAACTTCTACCTATCTAGTTACTTATACAACAGTGTTACACAGTTATCACACATGCTACAGAGCTTACAGGGGTAGTAATTGTCCAATGGTACTTCTAAGCTGAATGACAGCAGCAGATCTTATGCAGTTGGGCAATGTGAAGTGTACTGAATGGGAAAAGTCTGCTAATACTTAGACCTACAGAGACACACAGACACAGGCAGGTGATGTGATATTAACACCCCAACCTCAGTACTATTACACAATGGGGCTCACCTTTTATGCTTGCATGTGCCGCTGTTTAAAACCAGTATGCCACTGTCCACAACAGGACATCACTGTATGCCATTCAGGGTACCCATGTGTGTGACCCATGCTGCTGTGTCTGCCCCCCTGTGTCTCTTTGTCTATCACTGTCTGTCTCTCACTTCCCCACATCTATGTGTGTGCATGTTTGACATATATAGTTATCTGTTGGTCATATATGTCTGCATGTGTGTCACACACAACAGATGCGGATATATCACATATGGGCCACCTACAGCAAGCTGGCGATAATCCTGTCTTATGTGTGTGTATAGGGACAGTTAAGGTGTACATAGATGTCTGTATGCACAGATATATCTGCACAATATAGTCATATAGATCAATGTAGGTTCCAACATGTCCTGTGATTCTCTAAGTGTTGGAGCATGCCCAGTGTGACCTTGTATAGTTAGAGTAGGATTCCATTCCAGAGATAAGTTGTACTCCGGTCCAGGGTTTTGTGTGCTACAGACATACCTCTCAGAAGTGCAGATGACTTTCCATGGGGTAATAGTTTGCTTTGGCAGACATTTTCTGAGATATCTGTATTCTGACAGTGCAATGTATTTTGCCATTACCTAGTGTCAGACATCCTCATGTCATCACAGTGCTTTACCAGAGGAATACTAGTCGTATGATGTGTAGACTGATATTATAATGGCAGCTATGTACATTCTTGCCCAACAAGGCCAGTTGTGAGGTGTGGCTACAGCCAGTTGAGTGATAGTCCAGCAACTTGTTGATATACTGGATGGGGATCTTCTGCTTATGTGGTATCTGTGTAACCTGAGATGTGATATCCTGGTGTGGCCATACCTGTCAGCTGTACATTTTTTGGCAGATTGTCCTGGTGTTTGGCTAAAGGTTTTGTCCAGTCTGCATCAACATGTGTTTTTATGGCAAGTTATTTCAGTATAATTGAAGAGTGATGTTACAGAATATTGACAGACATTACTGTGTCAGCCTACATAACCTTCAGACAATTCCTGCTACTGCAAATCCCTCACACTACCAACGTCCGCAGTATGTCAGGACAATATTTACCATACATGACTATCATTGTGCCTTTGTTCTACATTTACTTCTGCCCTTGTTCAGACATGTTGCTGTCAGAGGTTTGGTGTTATGGGTATGGGTACAGACTGCATTGTACTGTGCAGGCATGTCCATATATACAAAAGCAGACATAAAAACAAGGAAAAAAGCCATATTGACAATGACCACTGGCAACAGTACCAAGAAGCATGATTATTCACAAAACCCCTAGCACCTTGGCTACACAGCCCTCAAGAAGTCCATTATATGTGTAGTATATTCCACATAGCACTGTGACTTTCAGGTCTATTAGTGGCAGAGCAATAGGTGTCACTGACATACATAATCATTGGCACTGCAGTTATCTGCACATGGCCCTGTAACAGGCAGCCTGTACCTAGAGCAGTACAAGATGACAGCCACGAGAACATGCTGGCCAGACCCTGACAGCATTGACAACACATGGACATAGCTCATTGACCCCTGCATATTGAGCACATGCAACATGTTTTCATGTGTATTGGGACAGCTCTACCAATCTGTGTTATGCTGCTATTTCCCTGCAAACATACATGCTACTGCATTTCTGTGGGTATATGGGAGGGCACAGCTGTCAGCTGTAGACATTTGCAGAGACTGTGCTGATATTTGATTTACATTTTGATTCCATTTACCATACTATTGTGCCCTGTCTTGGGGACTACAAGCATATCAGTAAAGAGCACAGGTGAGATTGTAATGACATACATTTTCATGTCAGACTTGTTACCCTTCAGAGCCTTACTGCAACTGTGAAACCGGCTAAGCTATGACTGTGTGGGTCTGTAGGGAGATGATTCAACATTGCTGCCATTTGTAGAGCATTTCCAGACATTTCTCTCTGGTTTTCTACAACTGACTTGCTGGGTGGGTGTGAGGGGTGGGTATGGGACCCTACACTGATCCTACACTGACATCCATGGCTGTGAGCTATGATGCCCCCCAGTTAGTTGGTCACATACATATACTGCAGTGGGATTTGTCACCTTGGGTACTACTACATAGTATTGGGAGGCCAGTATTGGGCAGACATTTCCTGGTGTCCCACATAGCTGTCAGGTGTCTGCTGCTATCCCAGTAGTCCATCCAATTCCCCTTGCATGCATGCAAAAGTACCATACATATGCTAGGAGAACATACTGATACATTAAGTTACTGTTAAGGCAACTGACTTACCTTGTGCCTGTGGCAGCTGTGTGTACTGAGCTTGAGGGCTGCCTATGTCTGATGCACACAGTACACTGCCTATACATGGTAAGTTACAGGTAGTGTGATGTGTGTGTCATCCCTTTTTACTGTGTGTGCGAGTAGAGAAAGGTGTCAGTCCCTGGGTGCCTACAGTGTCAGTGTGTGTGCTATGCATTGCCTCTTTGCCAAGGCCAGGCCATACTGGGCATGCCTCCGTCTGTCTACAGGGGCTGGTTCAGGGGGTTCTTCATCCGAGTCCCTCTGTGCCTGTGCGGACTTTGGCAATGGTGGGGGGCTGTGTGGCTCTTCCCCATCCTGTTCCTGCTGCAGCTGTTTCTGCAGGATCATATTTTGTAGCATGGCACATACTATGAACATGTGTGCACATGTAACTGGAGAGTACTCCCCAAGACTCCACCAGATATGTTGAGGTAGTGGACCCATGACTTGAGCATCCCAAAAACATGCTCTATAATGATCCTGGTTTGTGAGTGTGCCTCATTATGGCATTCTTGCATGGGTGTGTGTGCATTTCTGATGGGTGTCATCATAGGTTCATAGGTTCATAGATTGGTACTAGGCTATTGGCCCTAGGGCCTATACAAGCCTAGCCATAACAATTCCTTGGATGTTTCTTCCCACAATATTTAATTCCCTGGACCCCTGTCTAGCAGGGTGACTGATGTGATCCCCAAGGTGAATTTCCTATCTCCCATCCAATCGTCAAGGTTCCTTTTGAAGAGGGCCAAGGAGGCACTGTGCTTGACATGTATGGGCAGTCTACTCCAGAGTATGGGGAGTCTCTGGGTCAGGAACCTATCCCTCCAGCCATCCACAGGTCCAGTGCATAGCCAGCATCCCCCACTAGATGCCCATATGGGATGTACCCCAGGAAAATCCCTGATACAGATGTGAAGAATGCCAGATGTGGGAGTCATGATAGCTTCCAGGGCTGTCAGCACATACATTCATAATAATGTCCTGGACATTACAAATGACCTGGCAGTTGATGGAGGGGAAGCCCTCACGGGTGTTTGGGAATTATATGTGGTCATGAGCATTTGGTAGCATGGCATCCAGGAACTGGTGGAGTACTCTGGATGCAGATGCCTATGGCACCCCCATGATATCCCCAGTAGGTCTTTGGAAAATACCTGTAGTTAGTATTCTTAAGGCTACACATACTGTAGTATCCACAAGGATGGGTTCCCCTCTGTTTCTTCTGGATGTGAGGCAAGGCCGGCACAGCTCCACAATTTGCTGAAGTATGTCCCTGTCCACCCTGTAGCGCTCTACTATCTCCAGGTCATGTAGCCTCTGGTAGGTTACCCTGGTTCTGAATACTCTTCTCCTCCTCCTAAGTTTGGGGCAATTGCAAGCATCATCCTTCGCACCACAGTCAGACTCCAGCACATACTGATGTATCAAAGCAATGGCAGACCCTAGCATTTTGTCAGTTAAAATTCCCAGGTTTACTCCAAAGGTGCACAGTTTGTGGGAGAAACCAGACTGAGGGGTGTTTTCATCCTTTATAGTGGTGTGCTGCAACTGCTGCTTGTGTGATTGGGCATATGATACATTCCATCTGCCAGCTATATTACTCATGGCTTTGAATTGGCCATTGTGAGTATTAGAGGCACTAGTGCTAATTTGTGCATGTGTGCATGTTTGCCTTTATTCTGATGTTGCCTTTTTTTAATTATTTTTACGTACATCTCCTCCCACTTTCAGCTATGCAACCACCTGCCAGGTGTATTATTATGTGCTTTGCCTGCCTATTGTAAGTTGCAAGAGTTCCATATTAGTGATTTCTACTTCATTTCTCCTTTATTGTGCTGTTGCCCTTAATTTTTTTTTACATCTCCTCCGATTTTCAGCTATGTAGCCACCTGCCAGCTGTATTAATGAGTGCTTTCAATGGCCCATTGTGTGTTGCAGTATCCCATATTGCTGTTTGGACTGCATTTCCCTTGTTCTGCTATTTTCTTTTACTTTTCTTGTGTCCTTCCTGTTTAATCCCCGGTGCACCACCCAGACCCATTTAGCTAATGTAAACAGCAAGAAATGCCCCTACCCTGGCCACGAACATGCTCCTCAGTTCAAGGAATAAGACTATACAGCCTCAGACACACCCCCTTACTTAGCCGTGCTTAGCTAAGCACAAACCCGGCCAACATATCTCCATTGTGATTTGAGTAAGCATGATGCACCCCCTTTTCATGTTAGTTGCTCCTCTTGTCTACACAGTGGTGTTAGAGCACCTACATGGTTAGGTGCAGTGTGACACTTAGAAGAAATTTGTGATTAAGTCCCCTCATTAACATACCCCTCTGCCTTAATCCCTAGTTACTGCACTACACACGAGCCTTCCCCTTGAGCAACCACTGTTCCCTGCTATTGTTTACTTTCTACATGCCATTGACTATAATGGCAGAATGCAGTTTTTCATAATACTCCCGTTTTCCCCCCCTTTTTATTTTTTGCCCCCCCCCATTTGCATGCCACTTTCCACACATTCAATGGTTGAGACTGGCCAACAAAAATAAAAGTTTATTTTTTATTCATAGGAAGCAGTTTTGCATGCCAATGGCCATATATTTGGCCATTGGCATGCATAACTGCTCTAATACATGTTTTATGGAGAGCTGACATGCCTCCATTGTGTTTTTTGCAGAAATGTGTTTGGTTAGTAACTGAATACATTTCTGCAACTAACACTGTTCCTGCACAGAGACCCGGCAGGTTGGTGAATCGCTAATTCACCTCTTTTGCATTGTTTTTACCAGCAAATGGGGTGATTATCATATTGCATGGGTTTCCATGCAGGAACAGGGTTAGAGTACTCATGCACGTCAAAACGGCATGTACCTGGATCTTAAGGCAGCCATTTTTCATGCTGGATCAGCTACACTGTTCCTGCATGGAAAATATTCATTTGTGAATCCCGGGTACGTTTTTTGAAGTGTTGATTAACACGTCTTGAAATGCAGTGGCTGTTTTGATGCCCTAGATACAGTGAGGGAGAGGATTTGTCAATGCTTGTAGCATAAATCTACAAAGTGACCATCCTTACAAAAGCCTGCAGTTTACAAACTTTCTTTGGCTAGAGTTATATATTTCTTGAGTAGCTTAAAATGGGCTATGACAAAAATAAATTTGATAGTCAATAAGGAAAAAAGGAAATCATTCTTGCTACAGAAGATGTCTAAGATGCCGGTAACTCACACAGCTGCCACTGTATCTCAATGAACTAGGAAAATACATCACATCCTTTTCTCTAGTATGAGTCATCTAAACAGGACTTGAAATGGATTTTGGAATGAGAACAAGAAATCAGAGAAACATGATCACATTAATATGAGAGGCCCCATGTAAGCCATTTTGTATAAAAATGTATTATAGTTTTATAAGAAGCACCTAGAGTGATTTTGATGCATTAAAACAACATAGAAAACTGACACAATGACAAAAAAAACACATTTTTTGAGTTACAGGCTGGACTTGTGTCAGCATCATCTGTAGCTTAGTGGGAGTCATGGAGAACTGATCACAGTGGATAGCACGGTATGTGGGGTTTTATACAAATTGGCTACAGGCAGTTTTCAATGACCTACTGTGGACAGAGTGGGGGTATCTCAGACATCTGCCTCAAGTAATACTCCACGAAAACAAAAAAAGCAGCACAAAAGAAGCAGCACAAACTGGATAGAAGAATAATATATTTTACTGGATTCTGGTACCTCGGCCTTCGCCTTCACATGGAATAATGATGTAAAGCACAAACCAGTATAAATACACACCTCAAACAATCAATCAAGTAATTAAACAATTAATCAATAAATAAATATTTTACTTCTTAAAGAAATATATATAATAAATATACATTTTAGCTCCTGTGTACAAAATATACAAAATGTACTATATAAACATACAAAAATAATGTTAAATATATTATACATCTAAATTCATACCATTGGGAAATAGTGTTCCATAATTTATGATAAATTTGGATTCCATATTTAGTAATTTAGTCTGAAAATTTATATTACTTTCCCCCATTCCCCATGGTCTTGCCAAAATACTGAATTTGAAACCAGTTTGTTCTCCATTATGAAATTGATGAAAGTGGCTTGCAACTGGACTATCAAGTCTACTGTTCCTAATATCCCCCAGATGTTCCAAGATTCTTGACTTGACCCTACGTTTCGTTTGTCCTATATACCATTTTTGTTCTAAACAATTACACCCAATAATATATACCACCCCAGAAGAATTACAGTCAAAATGATCTAAAGCATGGTATGTAACCCCATTGATTTTGAGGCCATCTAAATTAACAATTTTATCACAAATCTTGCATTTATTGCAAGCAAAAGAGCCTGCATTTGCAGCCCTATCCTTTTTACCCTTACATCTAACTAATTCCTTCAGATTTTTGCATCTAGTATAAGAAAAAATAATATTCTTTGGGACTATGTTCTTCAAAAAATCATCACTGATTATAATAGGCCACATGTTCAACACAATTCTCTTTAAAATTGAAGAAAAAGGAGAGAATTTGTCTACAAAGAATATTTTATCCATCTCCACAAAATTCTCTTTCTTGGAAAAAAAGGGAATGTTTGCAAATTTCTTCCTATTCTTTGCTACAGCCCCCTCTTGATTCAAATTTAACATGTTTTCCACTTTAGTTCTGTGTGAATAAACAATATTCCTAGAATAACCTCTGTTCATTAATCTATTACAAATGATGTCAAATTCCCTCTGGACATTCACATTTTCTGATGTATTCATAGCAATTCGTCTGAATTCACCAAAAGGCAAAGAATCAATTAAAGAATTGCTATGCATACTGGTCGCATGTAGGAAATTGTTCACTGCTGTCTTTTTGTGAAAAGGCTTGTGTTCAACCATCCCATTTATGCTAATATAAAAATGCACATCCAAAAAATCCATGTTCTTAATATTTACCTGATATGTAAAATCTAATCCACATGGATTCAATTTTAAACCTGTAATGAAATCATCAAAATCTCTTGGATTACCCCTGCATAAAAACAAGAGGTCATCTATAAATCTCTTATAAATCAAAACATTATTCTGAAAGAACTTTGTAGTATAAATAAATAAATTCTCAAAGTGACCCATGAACAGGATGGCATATGACGGGGCAAAGCTAGCACCCATGGCCGTTCCCTCTTTTTGCAAAAAATATTTTTTGTTGAATTCAAAAACATTATGAGTGAGACAAAATTCCACCAATGAAATAATGAAATAAGTTTTGGGTCCTTCCCCCATGAATGCATGAATGGCCTCTAGACCCCATTGTGTAGAAATAGAAGTATATAATGAAACCACATCTACACAGGCCCAATAATAATCATCTTGCCAAATTTTTCCTCTGAAACTGTCACAAACCTCTTTTGTATTTTTCACATGTGATGGAATTCTCACTAGGGTATATATGCAGGGTATATATGTCTTTATCTACGAATCCCATTGCTGAGTACAATAACAAACTTTTGGAATTGTTAGAGAAAGGTGAAAGGCTTGGTTTCTTCTCCCAGAGTGATGTTAGAAAATTATATATTAAAAATCCTAATGATGCCAGGTTTTTTATCTTGCCAAAAATACATAAAGATTTGATAAATCCCCCTGGACGTCCAATAGTTTCAGGAAAAGGAGCTTTTTCACAAAATGTGGGTATATTCTTGGACTCTATATTAAAGGAATATTTATTGAGAATTCCATCACATGTGAAAAATACAAAAGAGGTTTGTGACAGTTTCAGAGGAAAAATTTGGCAAGATGATTATTATTGGGCCTGTGTAGATGTGGTTTCATTATATACTTCTATTTCTACACAATGGGGTCTAGAGGCCATTCATACATTCATGGGGGAAGGACCCAAAACTTATTTCATTATTTCATTGGTGGAATTTTGTCTCACTCATAATGTTTTTGAATTCAACAAAAAATATTTTTTGCAAAAAGAGGGGCCATGGGTGCTAGCTTTGCCCCGTCATATGCCATCCTGTTCATGGGTCACTTTGAGAATTTATTTATTTATACTACAAAGTTCTTTCAGAATAATGTTTTGATTTATAAGAGATTTATAGATGACCTCTTGTTTTTATGCAGGGGTAATCCAAGAGATTTTGATGATTTCATTACAGGTTTAAAATTGAATCCATGTGGATTAGATTTTACATATCAGGTAAATATTAAGAACATGGATTTTTTGGATGTGCATTTTTATATTAGCATAAATGGGATGGTTGAACACAAGCCTTTTCACAAAAAGACAGCAGTGAACAATTTCCTACATGCGACCAGTATGCATAGCAATTCTTTAATTGATTCTTTGCCTTTTGGTGAATTCAGACGAATTGCTATGAATACATCAGAAAATGTGAATGTCCAGAGGGAATTTGACATCATTTGTAATAGATTAATGAACAGAGGTTATTCTAGGAATATTGTTTATTCACACAGAACTAAAGTGGAAAACATGTTAAATTTGAATCAAGAGGGGGCTGTAGCAAAGAATAGGAAGAAATCTGCAAACATGCCCTTTTTTTCCAAGAAAGAGAATTTTGTGGAGATGGATAAAATATTCTTTGTAGACAAATTCTCTCCTTTTTCTTCAATTTTAAAGAGAATTGTGTTGAACATGTGGCCTATTATAATCAGTGATGATTTTTTGAAGAACATAGTCCCAAAGAATATTATTTTTTCTTATACTAGATGCAAAAATCTGAAGGAATTAGTTAGATGTAAGGGTAAAAAGGATAGGGCTGCAAATGCAGGCTCTTTTGCTTGCAATAAATGCAAGATTTGTGATAAAATTGTTAATTTAGATGGCCTTAAAATCAATGGGGTTACATACCATGCTTAAGATCACTTTGACTGTAATTCTTCTGGGGTGGTATATATTATTGAGTGTAATTGTTTAGAACAAAAATGGTATATAGGACAAACGAAACGTAGGGTCAAGTCAAGAATCTTGGAACATCTGGGGGATATTAGGAACAGTAGACTTGATAGTCCAGTTGCAAGCCACTTTCATCAATTTCATAATGGAGAACAAACTGGTTTCAAATTCAGTATTTTGGCAAGACCATGGGGAATGGGGGAAAGTAATATAAATTTTCAGACTAAATTATTAAATATGGAATCCAAATTTATCATAAATTATGGAACACTATTTCCCAATGGTATGAATTTAGATGTATAATATATTTAACATTATTTTTGTTTATATAGTACATTTTGTATATTTTGTACACAGGAGCTAAAATGTATATTTATTATATATATTTCTTTAAGAAAAAATTTATTTATTGATTAATTGTTTAATTACTTGATTGATTGTTTGAGGTGTGTATTTATACTGGTTTGTGCTTTACATCATTATTCCATGTGAAGGCGAGGTACCAGAATCCAGTAAAAGATATTATTCTTCTATCCAGTTTGTGCTGCTTCTTTTGTGCTGCTTTTTTTGTTTTTGTGGAGACTTCTATTGGATTATTTGATCCAGAAGTGTGTGTTTTTTCAAGTAATACTCCATCAGTTTCTTGATGTCATGCTTCAGCATGTGGAGGTAGCGTTTGTGGTTTCTGTATATCCCAGAGGAAAAAGACAGCCAGCATCATGCATGATTTCTATGATACATACAATTTTCCTGAGGAACAGGGGGACATATCCTGCAACTACAATGAAATACAACCCCTACCTGATGAACTGGAAAGGTAGTACATGAACCACAAATGGTATCAATCCATCATTTGTCAGGTGGTCAGGAAAACACACGGTTTACTCTACAATGTGTTTGCAGACCACCCAGGTAAGTATCATGACTTACACATATGACACACTTCTGACCTGTACCAATGTTTTTGAGGGGTTACTTGACTAAGGGACATCCTGTTGGTGATGTGGGTTATTCCCTTGAACCTTGGCTCATAACACCATAGGAAACCTAAAAAATCAAATAGATCAGGAGTACATCCATGTCATCTACCAAACAAGGAACATTACTGAATAACTGAGTGTTCAGATTGCTGAAGGTACACATTCACTGTCTGGTGTCATCTGGTAATGCCCTGTAGTATAAGCTTGGCACATGTGCAAATACAGTAGGAAGTGGCTACAGCAGGGTGGGTGCATTCAGAAGCAGCAGTGCCCAGAATACTAGGCAGTAGAGGCTGGGTCAGATGTAGGGTCAGTGGCAGAGCAGCAGCAGGTCACGATCATGCCAGACAGAGGCAGGCACAGTATGCCCTGGTATTAGCAAAGAGTTGACAGCTGGCAGATAATTTCAGAACATAGTAGTACAAACCAGTAAAAGCTACTGCAAGTTCTTCTTTTATCAACAGACTGTGAGCAGTTCCCTAAAACACATTCAAAGGTAAAAAAAAAATCATGAAGCAACTTCCTGCATGCAAGAACATGGAGAGCAGAACCCCATACAAACCAATAAAAGTCACTGCAAGTTCCGCTTTTATCAAAAGACTATGAGCAGTGTAGGTCTATTATAATTTTCTCTCTGTGATACTCCTCCTGATTCTTTTGCTGTGCACACTACTGGAACCCCTTTTTCCTCCCATTTACTGTAACAAATATATATATTTTCCAAAGCTTTGCATTTATTTTATATTCTTATATTTTATTCTCCCATTTATTGTAGCAAATGTATACAGTTTCCCAAAGCTTTACATTTATTTTATATTCTACTTCTATGATGCTCTACTAAATCTGCTTTTGAATTCACACAGATAAACAGACACCTTTTGTACTGACCTGGGCTAGCTGGTTGATTTCTTTCTCTTCTCACAACTTTCTCCAAGTCCTGGTCCATAGCCACCCCCTTTTCTTGTTCTCCTAACATAATTCTAGTGTAAGTTGCCTAGCCCTGTCAAACCTGTTTTCTCACAGCTTTCTCCAAGCCCTGGCTCTTAGATTCCCCTTTTCATGGTCTCCTAACATAATCTTATTGTAAGCTTCCCAGCCCTGTCAATCCTGTGTATTCCCTCCCTCTTCCTCTTGAGAGTTTACTTAGTCCTCCCTTGAGCTGCAGCACCATCTTTAAATACTAAAAACATCTGCCTGACTACACTCTGTTTCTGTCTGTCCCACAGGCATCCCTCAGCAGTGTGCAGAACTTTAAGTACCATTTGTTCTTATAATTGTACTAACATATCAAATCAAAAAAACTGATGTAGAAAGGCACCATCGTTTGACTTAGCTTTTCTGCCCTTGCTTCATAGGAATCCCCAGTAGTGTACTCGCTTATACCATATTCCATTCTTTTAAATTAGTACTCTATTGAGTCATAATTTACTGCCTGTCCCTTTCTAAAACCCCTGGCATAACTACATTATTTTCCAACTTCTCAGTGAGCTGCAGCTCCCCATTGATGCATAAATAATAAAAACAAACAGAAAGGTAACATTCAAACCAAAATAATAGGCTGCCCTATTGCTGTAATTGCTAACCTTCTCATTGATTGTTTTCTGTTTGGTGACTGCTGCTCCTCCCAGAAGGTGTAACCCACTCCGTTTGCACTTCGGGCTCACACTGCACCCCTACCCTGCCCCCAATTCCCACATGCCCCACTACCTGTTCTTTTATACATCCCCTGACTCCTCCCCACCCAACAACTCTCCAATCACAATACACCTAAGCCAAACCCCACCCACCTGTAGATCTACATCACCCCAAACATCCATCCCTCCTACAATGATGTACATATCTCCCCCTATAACCCCATTTACCCTACTAATCTCTCACTCTTCTCTTACATATCTCACACTTTTTCCCAGCCCTTGTCATAACTCTCACACACACTCCACTACATCTTGCCATTAACCTCACTTCCCATCCCACTCATTCATCTCACATGAACTCTTTACCTCTAACCCAATCTATTTTTTCAAACCAAAACTGCTCCCAGCCCAACCCTCTACTGTACTCCCCTCTTAAATGTGGTACCAGAAAATCACTACTCTCAGACAACCCAATCTACCCTTGCCCAACACACAGCCTCACTCTTCTACTCTACCACATCTCTCTCACTAGATGGCGACATCCACCCCGACCCGGCGACATCCACCCCGACCCCAGACCCATCCCTAACATCAATCTCACCAAACCCTCCACTCAACTCACAAACTCAAAGTCCATGTGCTTTACAACACTTAATGCACAAGGCCTAAAAAACAAAATCCCTAACCTCCATGCCTGGCTCTCCGATAACCACTCTGACATTGTGACCTGTGATACCGACTATAAGAGGTCTCCCCAAGATACACAAGACAATGGTTGACCCTCCCCTCAGACCCATAGTATCTGGCAGAGGTTGGTTGACAGAGACTATGTCGATCTATGTAGAGAAAAAACTAAGACCTACAGTAGACTCTATGAATCTGTATTACGTGATACTAAACAATTTTTAGAAATTCTAGCACCTTTTAATAAAGATAGAACTATAAGAGAGTCAGACTATATGGTAATATTGGATGTAGTGTCTCTATTTACCTGCATTCCTAATGAGATAGGTCTTGAATATTTAAGACTATATTTAATTAATAAAGGGCTGAGTAACAATCAAGTTTTTAGAATTACGATGTTATTAGAGTTAGTTCTTAATTATAATGTTTTTACCTTTGGAAGTGACTATTATCTTCAGATTAAAGGTGTAGCTATGGGCACTTCATGTGCCAACTCTTATGCCAATCTAGTGTTAGCTTATTGGGAAAGTGTCTATGTGTGGGAACAACTGAATTTCTCTAAGTACATTAAATGTTACAAACGTTTTGTTGATGACGTTTTTCTGCTTTGGGGAGGTGATCTGGAAAGCTTAGAAGATTTTGTTTCTTATATTAATGGAACTACCACCTTCCTTACTCTAACAAGCACAGTTTCACAGGTGAAAATAGATTTTCTAGATGTTACGTTGGAGAAAAATAATGGTATTTTTGAGACTAGAGTATTCAAGAAGCCATGTAGGAGGAATGCCATCTTGCATAGAAGCAGTATGCACCCACCGCATGAGCATAAGAATATTGTCAAGAATCAGTTGAAATGATATTCATACATAACCAGTGATGATCATGCTTTTTCGGAAGCAGTTGTAACTGTAGAACGTGATTTTGTAGATAGAGGCTTTCGAACTCATGATTTTCTTTTGAAGGAATACATAGGACGTGAGCAGTTAGGATTGCCGTATATCAAGCATGATGCCAAGGTTAACAAGCAGCCTGTAGTGGAGAAAGGAAATAGGAGAAGGGTAGTTATTCCCTTTACTAATAATAATACCTCCATTGTAAATATTATTAAGAGGCATTGGAACATCTTGCAGTTAGATGATAGTATTAAAGATATAGTAGGTGAGAGACCGGCCTTTAGTTATAAAAATACTAAATCACTGAAAAGGATGCTATGTTATGAAAAAATACCTGTCAATAGGGTTACTTCACAGAGAAAGGGTACATATGCCTGTTGTACTTGCAATCAATGTGACTATGTAATGAATTCTAATGTCTTTGTACATCCTGATACCAGGGTCAAATATGAGTTTAATGAGTATGCAGATTGCAAATCAAGGAATGTGATTTACTTAGCTACCTGCAAAAAATGTCAATGTTTTTATGTAGGTAAGACCAACAGGACATTGAAGGAAAGAATTAGGGAGCATCTCTATGCTATTCATAGAGAGAATGAAGGGAATGCTCTTGCTAAGCATACTCTGCAGAATGATATCACACATGCATTTAGATTCATGGTTATAGGACAGTTACTAGAGACAGAAAGATTAGGTAATATTAGGAATAAGACAGAGAGAACAGAAGCTAGGTGGATAATTAAGCTAGCTGCAGATAAGGGGCATGGCCTTAATGATAAGTTATCTTTAAAACCATTTTTAATAGATAGATCATTTGTGCATTAAATCTTTCAGCAAGTTTTTGATATGTTTTAAGTGTGCTTCTATATGTATTCTCATATGTATCTTATAAGTATTTTATAAGTATCCCTATGGGTATATTTACATATATTTTTTAAAATATATATCTTAAGAAATAAATATATATATTTTATAAGTATTTTATGGATATCCTTATGAGGATTATTATAAGTATATATTTTTTATGCATATATATATTTGTATTTACATTCCTAATGCGTATTAAAGTAGTTTTATAAGTTATTTATATATATTTACTGTGAGTTTATACCTTTGTGTGTATATATATATATATATATATATATATATATATATATATATATATATGTGTATTTCTCTGCACCTTTAAAAGTGGATGAGGTGATTTAATGTGATTTTACATGTGATACTGATGAAGTGTGCCATTGGTGCTTTATGAGTATTTAAATGTGATGTGTTTCCTGCATTATGTTAAAGTCTGATGAAGCGTTCTTTGTAACGTGAAAGCGCTTACTTCTATGGAATAAAAGGATATATTTTACTTCTTTCACCTGGTTTGCTTCAATTGTTGTGGCGTATCTACCTCTTCTACTTTTGGACTCACTCTGACATTACCACCATTTCTGAAAACTGGCTGAATACCTATATAAAAGATAGTGAAATCCTACCACCAGGTTTCCAAATCATTTGCAATGACAGAGCCCACAAAAAAGGAGGTGGAGTAGCAATAATCTACCCAACTCCCATACCACAGCTCCCTACTCCAATAAAATACCAGCCTTTGCCAATGCTGAAATTATAATAGGTTTGCTAAAAGTAAACAACCACAAGTCCATATGTATCACTGTCCTTTATATTCCCCCTGGTGATAATATCAAAACTCTTGAAAACTTCCTGTCCTGGTTCTCCTCCAATATAAAAAAAAATGAAACCTATATACTCGTTGATACCATCATCAACTGGAATACTATTAACTCTGAAGCCCTGTCCCACACAGTCAAGCTGTACAACTTCTCCCAACTAATACAATCTCCAACCAGACCAAATAAAGATGGTAGCTCTGGTACCATAATTGACTGGATCCTAACAACTCACCCAAACCTTATAACCAAAGCCGGAACATTACCTTATCCTCTCAGCAATCAATTACCAGCCTTTGCCAACTGTCTCCTATCTCCACTGCATAAACAACACCACCACATCGAAACCCGCATCCTCTCCTCTTTCAGCCCTATAACTTTCATCAAATGTGTAAAGCATACTGACTGGTCCTCTCTAAAAACCCTTCCTCTAGATGATGCCATTTCCTACTTTAACCACTCATTCCTAACCCTTCTCAATCAGCAAGCCCCCCCCCCCCTGAACCAAATGCATCAAAACAAATCCCTGCCCATGATTACCAAAAGATACTAAATTAGCCTTGCACCAAAGGGACAAAAAATGGAAACAATTTCAAAAACATAAAAACCCTAACACCCTCCTAGAGTATAAGCAACTACAAAACTCCTCAAAAAAACTAATAATTAAAGATTGTAAAGCCCATTACTCTAAATACCAGTTCTTGCACTCAACAAATCCCAAAACATTTTGGGACTCCATCTCATCCATGCTGCACCCTGGCAACAAAGAAAACCCCTGCCCAGACCCCAACCTCTCCAACCTTGAAACAGCCAGCCAGTTCAACTCATTCTTCATAGACTGCATAGCTAAACTATCAACCTACTTTTCACCCCCTCCTCCACCACCACCACCCCCTCCTGCCCCAACCAGCACCCCAATCATCAACCTTCCTCTACATCCTTTTGCCTCAAACCCTATTGCAATACACCCAACAACCTTCCACCCACCTTCCTCAAACAATCTGCAGACATCATTGCCTATCCCATATCTATTCTTATAAATAGATCCATACAAGAATCATACATCCCTTCTATCTGGCACCATGCTTACATCATCTCCCTCCACAGAGTTGGCAGAAATAATGATTCCACTAACTTCAGGCCTATTGCCATTCTTTTCCCTCTTTCTAAAGCACTAGATAAAATAATACAAGCAGAACTTATTGCACACCTAACAATAAACAATCTCCTCTCCCCTACCCAATACGGCTTCCACCCTGGCCACAGCACCATGACTGCCCTTCTTTCCTTTCTTGAAACCATAAACCTCGAACGTGACTCAGGCAAGTTCGTATCCACACTATTCCTAGATCTGTCAAAGGCCTATGACACCATCTCACACACCCTACTTAAATCCCAACTCTCAATCCTACACCTCTCTCCTACCACCATCACCTGGTTTTCCAGCTACTTGTCCAACCGCCTACAAGCTGTCCAATGGAAAACTTCAACCTCCCCCTTCCTTCCCACACCCACAGGTGTCACACAAGGTTCTGTTCTTGGCCCTCTTCTCTTCAACCTATTCATTAACAACTTTCACCAATCCATCCCAGACTCATCTATCATCCAGTATGCAGATGAATCAACAATCATCTGCTCAGCCTTCTCCCTCTCCGAGCACCTAGCAACCCCAACTAGCCTTCTCCAAAACAGAAACCTGGATGCAGTCTAACCATCTGGCACTAAATGCAAATAAAACCAAACTAATGTTTTTTTACCATACCAAAAACTCCATTGACCAATCCACATTCACCATACAGAGCCAAAACAACACCCTCCTTTAAATCATTCCCATTATCAAGCTTCTTGGCATCATTATTGATGAAGAACTAAAATATGGGCACCTACATCCACTCCGCAATCAAGAAAACCCACCGAAAGTTAGGTCTCCTCTACAGGGACAACTACTTCCTAAGCCCCTCTACCCGTCAAACTCTTGCATCCACCTTCCTACTCTCCTTCCTTGTGTATGGTGCCCCTCTTTTCACCAATCTGCATTTTGGCCTTCAGTCCAAACTTGAATCCTTATACCAGAAGATCTCCAAATTTGCAACCAATTCAAAAAACTCATCCTACCACTGCCACTCTCTCCTCACCCTCAACTGACTTGAACTACCCAACTACCTCAGTTACCTACAATTCATCATTGCCCACAAGCTCATCTTTAAACCTGCCAACTGCCCAGCTCTTGCTACTTCCTTAAAACCTTACATTCCCAACCACTCACTCAGATCCAAAAAACAAAATCTCCTTCAGATCCACAGACCTGCATGATCTCCTGGCCTCTATTGCTGTCCCACTCCTTAGCTAAACAGTGGAACTCTCTCCCCACACACCTACGCAACCTACCTAACCATACAAATTTCAAATCTCAGCTTCTTTCTCATCTTTCTTCCAAATGGGAATGCACTTGCCATTCTCCAACTTAAATCCCTCCCACCCTTATTCCACCTTGCACTGATTCATCCAACTATCTATATTATTACTTCATCCCACCCAAAACAATCCCTCCCTTACCAAAAACTATTTTTCTCTCTAATATCTATTGTACTATACTCTCCAGTCTCAATTATACTTTTACCCTCTCCATGCTTAATATTTTGCTAACCTACTAATGGCTAGTAGCTATATATTATAAAATGTTATACCTACAATTGAGTTTATAACAAAATATTGACTTTATGTAAATGTTGAAATTTCTGTATTGAATTATGTCTTTTCATTTTTGTAACATTGTGACAAGCCAATTGCAAATATCATGGAGCTTATCTGTAAATGTTTAATTAGCTGTATGAACTATGTCCTTTTGTAACATGTGAAATGTAACTTGCAATTATTGTGGAGCTTTTCTCCCCGGACCTCCACTGAAAACTGGCTCTTCTTGGCTCAGTGGACATCCCCGGTCATCAAACTTAAATAAATAAATAAATAAATAAATATAGAAGTAGTCAAGAGTAAAGCAGATACACTGCAGCAGAAGTCATGCCTAAAAAACAAATACCAGGCAGTGCTTACCCATTCATGGGCTTCCCACCCTGTCCATCAGGCATAGGCAGTTATCATCATTTGCACAAGGTGGGAAGGAAGCAGAGGACTGCGGATTATGAAAGTAAATTACGCTGAGTGTGTCATGTCAGTGTTGGAGGGCTTTAACATAAAACTCTTTATGAAGGGATGCCCCCTCAAGTACCTTGCTAATAAGTGCTAACCATAAATGTAACCTTGTCCTTGCCCCCAACACTAACCATATACCTTATATTACACAAAAAAAACTTCCCATAACAGTACTAGTGAAAAAGACATACTTCTACACACCAACAGGCACTACCAAAATTACAACTATCCCCTTACCAAACCCCAAAACTAATGCTAAAATGCATGCACTTGCACACAAACACATAGTATTGATCCCCTTACTTAACCCAGTGTTTACCCAAACACAAGCACAAATGCTCTCAACCCCTTCCAAACCTACTTACCTTTCTTAATGAGACATACCTTCAAGATGTCCAAAGATCAACTATATGGATGTTGGACAATTTCGACTACTCCTTGTATTTGTTGACCAAATATACATTCGACAAAATGCAGGGGAACCATATAGCTATGTGTATGTGTGTGTGTGTGTGTGTGTGTGTGTGTGTGTGTGTGTGTGTGTGTGTGTGTGTGTGTGTGTGTGTGTGTGTGTGCGGATGACAATCAGAAGGTTGAAGAGGGTTCATTCAAACTCACTTCAGTCGAAGTTTGGAGGACAAATGGCAACAATGTTGAACCTGACATCATCGAAGTACGAATCTAATCTCCATCTCGACCCATGTTAAAGCCCGTTTCGAGGTTTGCGGCAAGTCGTATTTTGACAATGTCAGAACTCGACATTGTCAGTTTCATGGAAAGGGATCGATGATCCCATCATTCGAAGGGGTCAGGTTAGACCTTCTGATGGTAAACCTGTGTGTGCACATGTGTGTGTGTTTATGTGTGTGTGTGTGTGTGTGTGTGAGAGTATGTGTGTATATACACACACACACATATATATATATATATATATATATATATATATATATATATATATGGATCCACTTTACATGCTCTGTTGAAATTCATATGGCCGAGACCATATAATCGACGTTTTGAAACATCGAACGTGTTAAGCAGAGATCTCCATACAGCACGTAATGGGACATTTTCCCTTTTCCTCACAGTAGTGCGATCTCAGAGTTGGTATATTTAAAAAACGTCCTAGAATTTTTTTTGTGCTGTTTCTGTTTCTTCTTTATAGATTTGATGTTTTAAAATGTCGATTATATGGTCTTGGCCATATGAATTTCAATGTTTTAAAACAAATCAAATGAATCTAATGTAACTGTTTGAAATGACTATTCTAAATCTATTTACTATATGAAATAAATAAAAACATGATACTGAAACATAATGTAGCAATTGTACTAGAAGAATTACAATTGTGATTGTAGTTTTCCAATCCTAAAAGTATGAACAGATTGGCTAATGTAACAAAAATTGTATGAAAATTTACTCATACACACAACATGAAAGATTTAATTAATAACAAGAAGGCAGCAGATGTTGAAGATATTTTTGCAAATAAATTCAGATTTCATAGCTTAATTAGAATTTAAAAAAAATAAATAGTAAAAGATTTGATAAAATATCAAATTATTAAAAAATAAATACATACAGCTGAAGTAAAAGAGAAAATCAAGGTTCTAAAAGACAGTAAGTGGCTTAGGACATGGGACCATTTAGTAACTTATAAAACATCGTAAAGAAAATTGGGTGAACAAACACAATAAATGCCTTCGGCGACTCCAATGAGCGTAATTCTGCTGTAAAGTGGAATGAAACGCTGGACACCCACCAATAATCCACAGGAATCCAAATAAACTAGTAATCCTTTAATGGACAACGACAAAAACTACACCATAAGACACGGCAACCACTAAAGCACTTCCTGTAGATTCAGAAAGGCTCACACATAACACGTAACTGCAGGAAAAGCCTGTGCACACCAACAAGTATAACGATAGAACGAAATGAAACAGAACCAGTTGTTTAGCGCTTTCAGCCAAAGCTAATGGCCTTCATCAGAACTGGAAAAATATAATGGCTCATCCAATTTAAAAACTTTTTGGCGCCAAGAATAAAAAATAAAAAATTATTTAAAGATACACATCAGCAATAAAACGAGATACACTCCAGCGACAATGGTACACTTCAGCAACATAACTAAATAGAGACCAAATGAAAATAGAAAGTAAATCTTCTCAGTGGTACAGTGGTATAACTTAAGGATAAAATGTAAGCATGATAATATAGAAATATCTGACATTACCACTTGCTGATCGAAAACAAAAAACCATATGCAAATCATAAAATAACAAATATGATTAAAATAAAAAGTATTAATATATGGGTTGAAAATGTATATATAATTATTATATTATTATATGATGTCACCAATACTATATAAAAATTATATAAAAATTATATGTATGCGAATAAGTAGAGATGAATATATCTAAACATGTATGCACAACAACATCCCAATGTCTGAAATATGAGATATTAAATACTCCAAGATCTAAAATGTGGAACAAAATACATATAAATACACTACAAATAAATATGTGCAAATACTATGCTAAAATAAATATGTGCAAATACTATGCTAGAATGAATGAATATATATACCACTATAATGATTAATAAATGGCATAATAACTACTAAGTATGCTAAAAACTGTCTATCATAATATCCTTGCTAAAAACTATAAAAATGTTAAAAAATGTTAAAAAGGTGTCAATCTGGCTGATACAAATCAATACAATAAATATAATCAACCTTATCAAAGTTAGTAACAATAATGTGTACTATAATAATAACGATCTAACAGAAATACATTCATTTAGGCCTGGAGGATTTGTGGCATCTAAATATAGTTGCCACCATGTTTCTTTAAAGGCAATTAAGCTTATAAAATTACCACCCCTTGGATCATTATAAATAACATCTAATATAAAAAACTTGAATGTATGTTCACAGCCCAATGCCTGTATGTGTCTATAAAGGGCATTGTGTATATCTTTAGTCTTAATGCTGTACATATGGTCATAAATACGTTTTCGTAAGTTGCGTTCCGTACGACCTACATAAAATGCTGAACACATGTCGCACTTAGCCAAATAAATGACCTGTTTCGTATTGCAATTTCCAGGTTTACTAACAATAATACTTTTATGACCATTAAGTAAATGAATCTTCTTTGCACTAGACATATACTTACAATAATTACAAAACCCACATTTATTGTTAACAGTATTTCTTTGATTACTAAGACCCGAATATTTAATATTGTACTGTTGTTCAAATAATTTCTTCAAATTAGTTCCCATTCTATAAATGAATCGTGGTTTGGAACCTAAGATGTTAACTAAAGTCTGTTCTGTACTGATCAAGTACCAAAATTTACTTATAATAGATTTAATATGATTACTTCCTACACAGTATGGTATAATACATGCCCGTTGAAAACTAGGATTGACACCATTGGACGTTATTATGGGATTATTCGTCACCTCACCTGATCCGAGTAAAACTTTGTATTTATTACCTCTCTGACTAATAACATATGAGACTACTTCATCCATCATACCCACAGGGTACCCTCTTTCTTTGAAGAATCCCTGAATCAAGTTCAATTCTTTATATAATTCGTCTTCATTAGAAACCATTCGTACAGCTCGAATGATTTGTCCTTTATAGATTTGATGTTTTAAAATGTCGATTATATGGTCTTGGCCATATGAATTTCAATGTTTTAAAACAAATCAAATGAATCTAATGTAACTGTTTGAAATGACTATTCTAAATCTATTTACTATATGAAATAAATAAAAACATGATACTGAAACATAATGTAGCAATTGTACTAGAAGAATTACAATTGTGATTGTAGTTTTCCAATCCTAAAAGTATGAATAGATTGGCTAATGTAACAAAAATTGTATGAAAATTTACTCATACACAGAACATGAAAGATTTAATTAATAACAAGAAGGCAGCAGATGTTGAAGATATTTTTGCAAATAAATTCAGATTTCATAGCTTAATTAGAATTTAAAAAAAATAAATAGTAAAAGAGTTGATAAAATATCAAATTATTAAAAAATAAATACATACAGCTGAAGTAAAAGAAAATCAAGGTTCTAAAAGACAGTAAGTGGCTTAGGACATGGGACCATTTAGTAACTTATAAAACATCCCATAGGACATAATTGTTCTACTAAAAATGTATTTAAATCTGCTTAAAATAATAAATGTATTCTCTGTTCACGGAAATCGTCTTTAATTACACCACTATTAAAAAGGATACTGGTCTGATTACATGTTTTTGTTATCATCCCATATGTATTCTTAATTTAGAATCTAAAATTTCATGGGCCAGATTAAGTGCACCATGATTTCAAAAGACTATTCCATTCACATAATGAATGCATGTCTGCTGTGTTAGAGTTCAGATTATTGTTGGCCGGCGATGTTTGGCATGCACTTCAGCTAAGGTTGCCACCTTTTAACAAGGCCAAAGTTGGACATGGGGGTGTGGCCAATAGGACAGGGGGTGCGGCCAATAGGACACTGGCCACACACCCCCACGATATCACCAGAGGTGTTAAAGGAGATGCAGAATTACAGTTAAGGATACAAAATTGTGAAATTACAGCATACTGAAAACTCAAACCATTTAAATGAAGTGAACTATTACTACAAAAAAACACATTACTCAGTTGTAACAGTAAATAAACTTTAAAGGAATAAAAAACACACTACTCATTAAACAGACACTTGTTTCTTTAAAAAGTAAAAAATTCATAAACCAACCATGACTATTCGGAAAGAAAACTTAAAAAAAATCTACATACCACATACAAGCCAAGTATAAAATTAAGACTTTTTATTGTCAATTAAAGCTAAAGCAAAGAAAAAGCACAAAATTACATATTGTACCCCAGTACTACATACTGCACACTAGCAAATTAAAGTTAAAGCAAAGAAAAACACAAAATTACAAACTGCACCCTAGTACTTTATACTGCACACTAGTACACTAAAATCACTTTTTTTAAAGTGCATTTTGAATTTGATTTTATGTCTTGAAGAAGGGCCCGATTTGAAACAATATTTGAGTAAAAGTCACAACATTTCATCCTGTAATTTACAGTCATCATTAGTTCGGCTTTTAACAAGTCCACACTACATTGGTTTCGCACATCTGTCCATTTACCTTTCACCAAAGAAAGAACTCTTTCTGCAAATGCATTTGAGGTTGGTATAGATAAAACCCTAGCAATTACCAGATATAGTGTAGTCATTTCAGGCCCTTCTATGAAAAGCTTCAGTCACTTCTCTCCTGGGGTCAAGCTTGTGTTACATAACTGTTCGAGAAAGGGCCTAATTGCCAAGTAGTCCCTAAAAAGATAGTCTTCATCTACATCCTGCAGACTCAGGGCAGTGGTCACATTAAGTAAGTCACAGAAAGCAAAGGGCTCATTTAGAGATAATTTAGACAGTGTAAACAAGTAGTTGCTTTCAGTATAATCAAACCACTGTTCCAGGTACTTCACTGCTGTCTCCAAGAACACAATGAAGTCTCTTTTCAGTTTGTTAGCAGAAGTGCTGCCTAATGTGCTCATAAGTGCCCTAAGCTTCCCTCCAAAGAAAGCACCTTCAGCTCTTGCCTGCAGTTTTTTCTTCAGAGAGACCATTACACAAAAAGTTTTCAGGGCAGTAAGTGCTGATTTTTCTAATGTACTTATATGTTCAATAAAATCAACAAGAACAGCACAGAGAAAGTGCAAATAGTACTGGGGCAACATAGGCAATTCATTCTCACCATGGTCATTAGCTGAAAAGTACTGCCATATCTGCCGAGGGGTCTCCTCTTCTTCCTGGGAGAGGAAATAGGACTGGAGCACTGGGAGATTTTTCGCTGCTCTTTCAATGGCTGGGAGTAGTGACAGCCACCTTGATGACACATGTCTTAACAGACTCTCAAATTCCATGCCACAAAACTCAAAAAGAAGTCTTTCAAGTCTCTGATCCTTGTGGCAGAACCTGAGAAGTGGCTGAAAAGTTTCATTACAAATACTTCCACATCATACGGTAGTTGTCCCGCAGCTTTTTTGGCTGTATTGTGAATGATGTGGGCAACATAGTTAGCCTTCTAGAGTGATGAGCACTTTTCTTTTAAACTGGTATACACACCAGAGTTCTTCCCATAGTTCACACTGGCATTATCAGCCCCATAAGCTGAAATGCTGTTCCAGGGCAAGGAATGCCTTTCCATAATGTTGGAAATGTGTTGTGAAATAGCCTGTGCAGATTCATCAGGGTCTTCATAGAAGTCCAAAAGGCCATTCACCACCCCTTCTTCTTTAGAAAAATACCTCACAACAAGTGGAAATCATTTTATGTTCCCCTTGTTGGAAGTATCTGATGAAATTGCAAATGAAGTGCCTGGTTTTTGAAGGTCATTCAAGAGGCATTCCAATGAGTGTGGTCCCAAAACATTTTTGACTATGGCTTCAGCCTTAGTTCTTCCACAAGATAGTTTCTTTGCAGTGTCCAAGTCACTGTACAACTGGCTGGCCAACTTTACTGCACAGTCCAAGCTGTTATAGGAAATATTGTGCTTAACAGCATGGAACACCTCAGAGGCTTCTGCTGCAATTATCCTAAGTTCTGGTCCCTCAAGGTTTGTGTTCCTTTCCCACTTTGTCATCAGGTGACTGGATTTAGCTTGAAGAATAGCAGCCTTATGTTGTTCAGTTGCCTCATGTCATGCGACATCGTTTCTTCCACCGTGGGTCACTAGAAATTCTCTCTTGTGGTACCTGCAGAACGCTTTGACATCACTGCATCTCTCGAGCCAGTCGAATTCTATTTTCCAAACATCCTGCCACTTGCACGTTCTTTTGTTGCTGGTTGACTGTGATGAAGCTGCTGCTCTCTTCATGCTTGAATCTGTACTTACCGGATATACAACTTATTTACCAAAACTGTGTTAGTAGGGTGCAGTAACATACTGCTGCACAGCACAAATTAACTGGATCAAAACACATTGGCACACGAAAGAACTGGCTTGAAAAACATTGGCATGCAAAAGAACTGGCTTGAAAAACATTAGCATGCAAAAGAACTGGCTTGAAAAACATTGGCATGTGAAAGAAATGGCTTGAAAAACATTGGCATGCAAAAGAACTGGCTTGAAAAACATTGGCACTTAAAAGAACTGGCTTGAAAAACATTGGCATGTGATAAAACCGACTTGAAAAACAGTGGCACTCGAAAAAAATGGCTTGAAAAACAGTGGCACTCGAAAAAAATGGTTTGAAAAACAGTAGCACTTGAAAAAACTGGCTCGAAAAACATTGGCATGCGAAAGAGCTGAGGAATGGAGCAGAAAAGAGTTAACATTACAAACAGCTTGAAAAAGGTCAAATAGTAAATCGGGTAATGTAGGGGGCATTTTGGCCATTGTAAACTAACATTAACACAGCTCGTGGAGAATGAAATGCATTATTTTTTACCACCGAACATGCCCCCCACCTCACCCCACCCCTCAAGAAAAAAAAAAGTTAACCACATTTTCACTGAACCAAAAAAACACTAAAATGAATGAGAATGCACAGCGGATACCATAGACCTGATTTAGCTTTTGACCACAGCAATTAAAAGAAATGTATGGCACTAATTTACATAGCACAATTATCTATTAATGAACATGCCCAACAGCAGCAGTGGTCGTAATTGGATTATAATCAGATTGTAAGTTTATTGAAGACATCACTAAAACACAAAATATAAACTTTGCTACGTATAAAAGCAAACTACCCTGTAACAACGACATGGTTTAGCACAATCTCAAATACACTGCATTAACTTCTCAGCATACATCCACAAAAAAAAAATAAATAAATAAACAGGAAAAAAGTCCGTAAACATTTTACCTTTTAAAAATACTTCTTGCAAGAGAAGTAAAATAAACTACAATGTACAGCAGACTCCATGGACTCCTTTTATCTCAAAACATAGCAATTAAGAGTAATTTACCCAGCACAGTGATGCAATAAACAGGCCCAATTAAAAGCAGCACACCCATATTCACATTACAAGCAAAGCAGGACATTTTAATCTTATTAAAAATGCATAAAAATTAAATGCACACATTTACAAGTATAAATGAAAGCAATCTTCAAACAGCTTCGGCAAGTTGGCAACATGTACCTACTAGAATAATAAATGCACTACATTAACTGTTAAAATTCCCCCTCAAAAGGTAGACTTGTACCACATACATATTGACTTGCAAGAACTAACAGGAAAAGTTACCCAAAAAGTATATACTTACGTCCTGAAAACAGCATTAAATTGCATACATTTCCACACAAAAAAGTGCAAACTATGCTCGGACATTTTCTACCTCCAAACAAAAAATACCCAGAAAAAGCTACGACAATAGAAATACATCACACTAAATTTATATTTCACTGCCCCCCACCAGAAATAAACAAAACTTCTATACACACAGTTCAGCCTTTTAAAAGAAATGCTTCCAAATCATACCCCCAAGAGCAATAACAATTACATATACATACAATTTTTTTACCTTTAAAAACTACTACTCAAAAATCTCAAAATAACCACTGCACAGATTTAAATACTGCGTACTGCACCCCCATCTACCTCTAAACATTAAAAACTTAAACCACAATATATTCCCATTTTAAACTACTACTCAAAAATCTCAAAATAACCACTGCACAGATTTAAATACTGCATACTACATCCCCATCTATCTCTAAACATTAAAAACTTAAATAAAGCACAATATTCCCATTTTAAATAACTAAAGCCACAAAATACTATGTTATGTACTTACCACTATCATAGTTTTTGCTGGGCTAGCTTGCTTCCTTCCTGCTGGAATGGCTAGTTGGATGACTGGCTCTGTCTGCTCAAGTGGCTGGGCTGGCTGGCTAGCAGGCTCCCTTGCTGGCTAGCAGGCTCCCTTGCAGGCTGGCTTCTTTGCTGGCTGGCTGGCTTCTTTGCTGGCTTATTTGCTGGCTGACTTCTTTGCTGACTTTGCTACTAAGATTAGAAACCTCAGACCTTAAGTATTTCATTCGCAGCTGTAGAGCACTAAGACAAAACTGCTCTACAGCTGCGACCTTTAATGGGCTCTTTGAGGAGAATCCCTGCCCCCACCAATCCCTACAGCCAATTGCTGCTTGGATTACACCACCCGGACCTAGCAGGGAATCCCTCTAACTGCAGGTCTGGGTTGGTGATGTAGCCGCATTGCCGTGGAAAAACCGGAAGTATTTTTTGCTTTTCCACAGCAACAGCAATTCAACAGCATGAAAAGTAGAAAACGGGACTTTTAAAGTCCCACTGTCTGTGAATGCGGGAAACGGGATGAGAAGGCTCAACCCGTAAGTGTCCCGTTGACAACGGGATGGGTGGCAACAGTAGCTTCAGCTCAACATGGGTATCGCTTCTGCTTACAACACCTTTAATACTTCATTTACAACACATTTGCATCCTGTGTTTAGGGATAGTTTATGGATAGTTGTGGATATAGCCATTCTTATTTTTCATTTCTAACTGCCTGTTACTTAATCAACAATCTGCAAACAGAGCTATGTTGTTTTGATTTTGCAGACTCATATGTAATGATTGCTAATAAATCTCTGTTAGGCAACACTACATCAGTAGACAGACAGTACTGTTTGTAGGTCATAGCCTGTATTTTTGTCTGACACAGGCTGTCACTGTGTTTATAATTTTCTATTATTTCTAGGGTGTTATGTTGCATTTCAAACATTTGATGTTGGTTCAGCCAATGACCACGTTGTCTTGCTCAGCTGTTTTGCATCTATCTTTTCTAAAATATATCAGTATGCCATCATTATACCAGTATGATATTTCACAGGTTCATAGGTAGGTAGTAACCTATTGGCCCTAGGGCCTATATACGCCTAGCCAAAAAGGTACCCTGGCTTTCGTCACCCAAAAAAATTATTTTTCTGTGCCCCTGTCAAGCAGAGCCACAGAGGTGATCTCCGGGGTGAATTTCCTATTTCCCATCCAATCATCAAGATTTTTCTTGAAGAGTGCTAATGAGGAGCTCTGTTTGACATAGATAGGTAGAATGTTCCAGAGTATGGGAAGTCTCTAGGACAGAAATCTATCCCTCCAGCATGTTCTATTTATTGTGGTGATAAGGTTTAGTTCCCTAGAGTGTTTAGCTTGGCGGGATTGGGATTTCTTTAAGTGGAGCATGTCCAACAGCTCTGGGCTTTCTTTGTATGTTAGGCAGAGATCGCCTCTGAGTAGGTGATATGTGACGGAGTACAGCTGGAGGTTTTTGAGACAGTCTGCATAGGGCATCTGTTTGAGGCCAGTAATCCTCTTTGTGAGGTATTTCTGCAGCCTTTCCAGTTGTTGTAGATGTCTTGTGAGGTACATACCAAAAGGGGGCATTGTACTCTGTAATGGGTCTAATGAGTGATGAGTAGAGGGGAACAATGACCTCTTTTTTTCTGGATGAGAAAACTTTTGTGATGAGGTGTGCCATGTAGAAGGATTTCCTGACCACTGTGGTGATGTGATTATCAAAGGAGAGACTACTGCCCAGCTGTGTCCCAAGGTCTCTTATCACACTTTCAGTGTTAAGTAGACTACTGCCTATGTGGTAGTTCATGGGTACAGAGTTTTTACCAAAGGGGATGACAATGCACTTTTTGGCATTGAGCTTGAGGCCATGGCTTTGACACCAGGAATCTGTCTTAGTGAGGCCCTTTTGTAGGATGTCCACATTGTTAGGAGTTTCAATTATGGCTCCTATTTTGCAGTCATCTGTGAACTTAGTTAGCCAAAGACCTTCTGTGTTAGCCTGTACTTCAGAGAAGTAGATGCCAAACAGGAGAGGACCCAGGACTGAACCCTGTGGTACTACACTTGTCACTGGTCTGAAGTCGGATTTGGAGTCTGCTACTTTCACAGTGTGGGTTCTGTCAGTAAGCCAGTTGGCAACCCATCTTGTGACATAGGGATTTATACCAAGTTTAGTGAGTTTATCTATAATTCCAGAGTGGGGGATGGTGTCGAAAGCCTTGGTGAGATCTAGATAGACTGCGTGAACCACCTTTCCCTCATCTATGGCTTTGGTGACTGCTTCAAAGAAGTCTATCAGGTTTAGGAGACAAGATCTGCCTTTTACAAACCCGAACTGTGTGGGGTCCAGAGTCTGAAGACTACCAATGTCTTTGTTTATGAGTTCCATAATGATACGTTCCATGGCCTTGCAGACCAGGCTCGTCAGGCTAATGGGGTGGTAGTTCACGGGGTCTGTCATGTCCCCCCCTTTGTGGAATGGGATAACCGTCGCAATGCGACATTCAATGGGCACAAAGTCATGAACCAGTTGTTCACATGATTCATTACCTGCACATATGCCTTGGTTACAGTTGACATTCACATACCAAGATAAATGTGCAAGGTACACATACAAGACAGAAAACATGGAAATAGCAATATTTCTCATTCAGTCAGCTGGACATTGTAGTGAGGCATACATGAAATATTAACTACTGTAAGTCTCAATGCTTGTGGTATGTTGTCATTTGCCCAGTGTTGTTTTGCAATGTAGACATATGTCATTGTTGTATGACACAACCTCATAACATGCTTCTCTTCAAATGTTATGATATGTAAGTGCACTGCCTGTGCACATGCTTGTCATGCATAATGATGGCCCATAAACAAGTGGTCAAGTAATGGCAGGATTTCCACTGATAAGCTGTGTTATTGTTTGGCCAGGAGTAACCTGCTAACATTCAGTGAGGGATACAGTGGTCCTGGAATGGGCCTGTATTGAAATCATCCATCGTTATAGATAATAGGGCATGGGGAATATGTCATGTGCATGAATATCCATCTGCTAGCAGCAATTATTTTCATTATACTATTCCGACGTAATCATTTTAGGCCGTATCATGTGAGAATGTGTTTTTAGTGACACCTGCAATGTATGCTGTTATACCTTTATTCTCATATGCAGACATCACATGTTGACAGCATAGAAGTTAATGTCTGTTAGACTTCTGATGAGCACATCAATTTGTGTTTAATGTCAGCTATGATTTTCACAGGAATGTGTGGCCAGATAGACATGTGGTTTTCATTGTTATGATTTTAATTAATGACCTACATTGCATGTGGTGGTACACTTGACTATGGGCATACCTTATTTTAATGTTTCATACTGACTGTTTTCTACCTGTGCATTGTATCACAGAAGGTATGTTATTTACTCATATAGTTACATTTTATGTGCATTATTTCTTGTCTTGTGATTCGCTTTGACAGAGAATAGAACCTGTGGGCACTCACCTAAAAGACACCAGAGATGAGTTCATGACCATTCCCCAAGTCCTCCAATGACAATGATGACCATGAAGGATACAATGATGTTGAAGAGGAAGAAGCTGAACCTGCATGTGTCATCATCCCTGCTCCACTCCAGAGAGATGCTGCCCAGAACCACCACATGATGATTATTGGGAACAGATCTACGAGGTGACAACTGATGTCTTTCAGACACAGATGAGGAACATGATGGGGAATTGTTTTTCAGGATATGGCATGGGCTATATGGGACTCATTCAGGGAAATAGCCCAGGAGATCATATGCTATTTTCATCACCATCAGGCTAGGCTCTCAACACCATAAGTATTGTCTGTGTGATCCACTTGTGCAATGCTGCCATCATAGTGTTTAATATATAAGAAATTGGACTGTATCTGCACACTTGTGCATACCATTTTGCTGCCATGTTTATGTGATATACAGTCAAACATAGCACTGCAGATGTCATGTGACATTTAGCATTATGTTGCAATGGGTACATGACATTACCACATTAGACATTCTGTCAACATGCTGCTGATCAGAAGTTTACGCACTCGATGCCTACATTACTTTATGTGGGCAGGTGTGGCAATTATTACTTATGTGTGTATTTACGTACTGCTATTCATGCAGTGCAGCATACTGATGTTATTGTCAATGCACTGTGGCCCAGTGCATCATAGTTATATATTTTGCAATCACAAGCTGCTCCGACTGCAGGAGTTCCACTTTATATATATATATATATATATATATATATATATATATATATATATATATATATATGGGATTGACAGCAAGTCGCAAATAACTTTTTGCCCACACTAATAACACAGTGAGGTGGGTATGATGTGTGAGATACTGTGCCATGTCTGTTCAATAACAAGACATATCCTTGTCCCTGAGCTTTGCATTACACTTGTTATGCTGTCACACTGGCATACTGGCTTAGTGCGTAGCATGAACTGGCAATGATGGTGCTATGTTGTATCATATAAATGTGTCTGCTATATATGTACAGTCTTACTTTACTGTACTGTATGAGCATGCCACCACTGTACAATTCTTGTATATACCCTGGGACTGTTGGTTTATACAGTAACATTAAATTATTCCTACTTTGGCCTATGTTACTCTTATGCATGCATTCCTTATTCATATAAATTCACATATACAGGCAAATGGTATACATATGCAATAATTTTTGTACTTGTCTCTGCACATATTCCAATCAACAGAGAAACACCTTTGTACTTTGGGACTATGAGCAGTCATTTACTTCAAATTAATATGCTGTAATGATGTTCACAGGGCTGTGCTTTAATCAGTCATACCCATGGTCAGTGATACATATTACCACAGGTGCTTATTCCACAAGTTTTTCATTGGCGTGACAGTATATAAGTTATTTGATAGCAGTTCTTAATTTGTTTCTTGCTGTTAGAGGATTGCATGATACTGTGTGTGTGTCTGATTTATAAAAGACCATTTCTGGTTCCATCAACAATGCAGTCTGCCCATGTGACGTACATTGGCCATTCATTTCAATTAAGTTTGGATGGACTTTGACACTAGCCTATGTGGTGTACACAGAAGTCCAGGCCAACACGGATGGACTCTGACTGACCAAGTTCACAGACGACTGCAAGCTGGGAGCCATTATTAACTCCCCAAGTAATGTAGACATCCTGCAGAAAGGCCTCACTCTAACCAATGACTGATGTAGAAACCATGGCATTAAACTTAATACCAAAAAATGTGTCATCCCATTTGGGAAAAACTCAGTTCCCACTAATTACCACATTGATGGGAACCCACTGAACAGTAAAGGTGTTATAAGAGATCTGAGGACACAGGTTGACAGCAACCTCTCCTTCGACCAACACATTGCCACTGCAGTCAGAAAGTCCTTCTATGTGTCACATCTCATTAACAAGGGTTTTGCATCCAGGAAGAAAGAGGTCATGATCTCTCTCTGCTCTTATCTCATTAAGCCATTCATTGAGCATAATGCCCCAATTGCATTAAACAGATGTCTTACATGGACAGACTCAAAAAACTCCAGGTATTCTCTGTCTCATATCGTCTACTAAGAGGCAATCTCTTCTTGACTTACAAAGCCATGTCTGACCTAGCTCTATTAGAAATGCTACATCTAAAGAAATCCAAATCCCTCCACACGACACGCTCCAGAGACCTTAACCTCATTACCACAATTAACAGAACATGCTGGAGGGACAGGTTCATAACCCAGAGACTGCCCATGCTCTGGAATAGACTTCCCATACATGTCAAGCAAAGCACCTCACTGGCCCTCTTCAAGAGAAATCTTAATGAGTGGATGGGAAATAGAAAGTTCACCCTGGGGATCACTGCAGTGGCTCTACTTGATAGAAGCACTGGGGACTAATGTTGGGCGGCTCGATGCCAGGGCACTTCTATGGGTTAGGCTTGTAAAGGCTCCAGGTCCATTAGCCTAGTACACACCAATGAACCTATGAACATGCATTTGCAATATGTTTCCTTATATAACATTGTCCTGCTTTATTATTGGCCAATGCAGCTTTATTTCCATGTCTTCCTTGCTTTGGGTCCAGGCTGGCCGCATTCCTTCCACCTTTGTAGTTACAGCATGCATCCTGAATACACGCATAGTATATGTTCACCTTACTTGGAATTATCATTCATTTTCATTTCCATGTAGTTGTTTTGTTAAAAGATTAACTTGCGTCAACCCTATGGGAGTTATACAGATGCAGAACATATGCACACAAGTTGTTGGCTTTTGCTTGCAATATACCAGTTTTCTTGTTACCATTTTGTGTTACATATTATTAATTCAAAAAAATAAGCAGCTTCTGAGAAGTCACCGAAGGAAAGTTTATTATCAAGTCACATTCTCTGAGTGATAGCTTTTGTCCATACAATACAAGTGGACTTCATCAGAACAAAAAATACATGCAAGTATCAGCACATTTAAAAACTCTTACATAGATCATGTGATCAGTAAGACCAATCCAAAATTAAAATCAATTAGAAATAGCGCACAGTTAATTAAACTCGGTTGAGTGACCCTAGCTGCCTACTTTACGTAAGAAATAGACATGCAACAATTAGAAATAGCTAACAGTTAGTAAAACTACCATATATAATTTTTTTGAAAAATAGTGTTAAAACAACACCAAAAGACAATTAACATAATCAGTACTTGATAAATACCAATATTAAATACTTGAGAGTTAAAAAATTACAATGGTAAAAAAAACCCACTACAAACTGTTCATCGTAACATACAATTACAGATTGTCACATACCATAACACAATAACCATGGGAAGGCAATAGAAAAATCATAACTTTGTCATCCTCTCTTTTAATACAGGCAATAAAGAAATTTATACAATGCCTCCTCTAAAACGTGCACGCTGATTGGCCAGCCCAACCAGCGTGCCCGTTGTAAATCCCTCAATATACTAACGGAAAAAGGTCCGGTCGCCCGGACTTTTTCCGTTAGTATAAAACACTGTCTCGCTATGTTAAAAGAGTTTAACATAGCGACACAGGTTTAAAAAAAGCAACGCAGATCTCCGTTGCTTTTTTTAAAGCTGTCTCGCTATGTTAAACTCCTTTAACATAGTGACACAATGTGTAAAAAGCAACAGAGATCGCTTTTTTTTAACCTGTTTCGCTATGTTAAATGAGTTTAACATAGCGAGACAGCTTTAAAATAATCAACGGAGATCTCCGTTGCTTATTTTAAAGCTGTCTCGCTATGTTAAACCCATTTAACATAGCGAGACAGTAAAAAGCAACGGAGATCTTGCATTCTCCGTTGCTTTTGCCCACAGCTCTGATGTACTGCGTAGGCATGCGCAGTACATCAGAACTGCCGCGGAACACCAGACAGCTGCGGAAGGGCAGCAAAGAGGCATTATACAATGCCATTATTTAAGAAAAGTAATTATTTCTTTTCTTAAATAATGTCATTATAATAGTAATAACCACTTCTGGGTGTGGGTAATGCTGGATTTACCCACGGTTGTCTTTGTTTGGTCCCTCGGGCTTCGTCCTCGGAACCAAACCACGCCAACCGTGGGTAAATCCAGCATTACCCACACCCAGGCGTGGGTTATTGCTATAATAATCATTCAGAACTGGCAGTTCAGTGGCATTCAACTTGAGTTGCAACAGCAACTCCTTGTATTTAATTTTATTTTCCCATGAACTACCCCAAACATCTGGTTCTGTTCTAATATTTTGAGTGCCCATTCTGTCTTGCCAATATAAAGGGCAGGACAGGCATAGCAAAGAGCCAAATAAACAAGCCCTTTGTTATTGTAATTTCCTTTAACTGAATGTACTGTAGATTTTAAAATGTCAATGAGACATAAAGTCAAATCCTCACAGATGTATCTATACTGGTTACACATACCACACTTGGTAGTACCTTTCTTAATGGTGGCAACATCATTGTAGCTTGAATACATTTAAACTAAATTCTTAATATCTCTTGCTCATTTGTAAACAAAGTAAGGTGCATCCCAACAATGCTGGAAATGGCTCTATTAGATCTAAAAATGTACAAGTTTCTTCTTAATACTTCCTTTACTATATGCAATCCTACATTATAATGTAAAATGAATGCACAATGAAATTAATCTACACTGTCTTTTAAGGTTTGACCACTTTTGCATCAGGAAGTATTGTGTAACAATGAATCAAACTTATCATTGATGTCCATGCTTGGTCCTAAAGGAACATGTCCATCCTCCAAAACCTGTTTGCTCAAACCAATGCTGAAGGGGGTGCATTTGTTACCCCAATCCCCTGAAATGTCATCCCTTATTTCATTAACATAGGACCTAGTTTAACCTCTACCAATAAACATATCCTACAAAATCCTCTTCTCCCTTTCAAAGCTATCCTTGTTGGAGACCATTCTGGCTAGTCTAACAAAATGTCCCTTAACAAGGCTTGCTGGTACTTGCATGTGCATATATTTTTGTTCTGATGAAATCCACTTGTATCGCATGGATGAAAGCTATTACTCAATGAATGTGACTTGGTAATAAATGTTCCTTTGATGGCTTTTTGGAGGCTGCTCATTTTTTGAATTACATCTTCAGTTCATACTCACAGTATTGCCAGGAATTATTGTGAAACTGCCATTTTAAACAATTAACTTGTAGCAAAAAATAATTGGTGTATTGTGACATTCCAAAGCTATAACACAAAATGTACATCATCCTAATCTTGCCAATTAATAAATAAACAAGTAAATACATTTGTATATAAATCATGGATGGGTAGCTCCTCAACAACCTCTTTTATGGGTTATATCAAAGCATTAGGTCTCAATACTTGATGTATACCATAACATTTGATAATGTTTTTTTCTCATGGTGTGACAACCTAATGTGAAACTAGTAGAGGAGAAACAATGTTTTTTGAATCCAAGTGACATTATGAAAAAAATGTTCAGTGTTTTTTGGGTCAAGTTGTCACATGATATGAGATACATTGGTTCATAGATAAGTAATAGGTTAACCACCCTTATGGGTCATTTTAAGGCTAGCCAATTATGTAATGTAAGAATCAAACCTTGCACCTTGTAAGGTAAATGCTTTGACCATTATGCCAATCACCTCCTTTCCAGATTGGGCAAAACAATCTGTTGATAAATGAGAAGATATATGATTAACAGCTGCTGTTTTCCAAGGATTAACATCTGTACCCTTATCATTGAATTTTTCAGCTTCCTACCGTCTGATTGAGTCATTGAAAGTCGACCAACATATAATCATCTAAATACGGTCTGAATGTCCTTAACATCAACAATGTAACATGTCAACAGAAGAACATCGACTTTAAAGCAAAAAATCATAAAGAATAGCAAGATCAGAAAATACACAGTAGTGTAGGTTATAAAAGACTTTTGCAGATACTTCTTGAAAGCTGCTTGTTGGTGAAGTGGATATGGTAGCTGACTATAGAATTAATTATCCATGGTTCAGATCAAGTAAAACTGGGTGAATTTTTCTTTTGCCATCATCTCAGTTTAACAGGTTTTATAACACACATAATAACTGAATTAGCCATAATTGTCCTTAGTTATATATTTAGATGATAAACTGGAGTGAAGATCAAACAAAACAGAGTTATGGTCGAATAGTCCTAGAGAATGATCAATAGTTAAATTGCTAACTAAGCTTAAATCAGTAACTGCTATGACATTTAGCAGTGTGCTACTCCAGGTATTATCTTGTACTAACTGATGGAGATTAAAAAGTGTTTTTCTGTACAACAATTACTTTGTATGGTTTGTCTTTGCAATGATGTTAATCTGGTCTGTAGCTGGATAGTTAAAACATCTCTTGTCAATAGAATATGTTTAGAGTGTAATACACCTTTCAATTTAGATAATCAATTGTAATGAGTTACTGAGTCCACACTATGTTAACAGCATAATATCGTTCATAAGTTGCCATTTCTCCCTAAATTGGGAATTTCAACAGCTATATGTTCAGTTATATTATTTTGTTTCACAATTTAAGAAAAAATAGAATCATGAATCAATAATAAGACCCCATCAACCCTAGACTGCTCCCTCATGCATGAATACCATTTAATTCTGCAGACATCTGTAGAGTTGTATGATTCTGTAATAGCCCCAATGTTATAATCTTCATACTTAATCGGGCTTGGTTGTTCTTTCTATTTATTTTCCAAGCTATGAACAGTAATTTAGTAACATTTTATACAAGTATACAGTTTTGTGTTTGGACTTCAGTTTTCATTTTTCTGTTCAGGATTTTTTTTAAAGTTTGATGTAGACTAATAATTTGCTAGAGACAAAGCCACTTCCATAATGCCTAATGTGAAAATTGTCTCATGCAAACATGAGACTATCTAAAACATATATACTCAGTAAGATATTATATAATATATCAAACTGTTATGCTCACATGTTGAATATATGGGCTTTGGTAAATTTATAATCATCCCATTTGGGGCAAAAGAGAATCTTGCTGAAAGTAAATTTAACTGCCCTATACTCAAAAAGATTTTATAGTACAGTCTTCTTTATTTGATTTATTAGAACTGCATGCAAATCTACAGAGGCATGCCAGGTTACATACTGTTGATCTTAATGGGTACTTAGTTGCATCAGGTACTCACAGGTTCCTTTTATGCACCATTCAGGATGTTCAGTGTTTTTTCCTGTCTAATTATTAGATATATTTCAAATATTGGGATCTAAATTTATAATATTGTGGGGTGATTAGAACATTATTCCAACTGGTATGCTAGACAAACCATAGATACCAAGTACAGCTTCATATATGTATAGGCATGGACAGATGCTGAACATATTTAAGAAAAAAGAAATGTCAGTTGACTATTGCTAAATTAATAACTCACAAGAAACACACATTCTAATATTTCATGTATAAGCTACATATTAGAAAAACTATGTATTTAGGTATAACAGTGCTTGCTGAAAACTAATTGTATACAGGATACATGCAATGTCCATATTTTGATTACTCTTTAATTTCACTGAATTTCTTAGAATATGAAAATAACTTAAGATCTTAATGTAAAAAATTTCCCAAATGAATATTAACCAACACTATATGTTTATCAGAAGAAAAGGAGATATATTAAAAGATATTTGATATATAACTGTTCACCTGCAGTTTTCTTGATGGTTAAGCAGGATTCATTTAAGACATTTATATGGTCTAAATTACAAAAGTCACATCTCCATAAAATATCTATTTTGACACAACTAATGGAACTTGATAAGCTGTTAGAACAAATATCCCAACTATTGACTTAAATTTTATATCAGTACGTTAGAAAAAGTAAAAGATAAAGAGGTGTTGGTATGTGTCTAGTATAATCACATTCCCATACTGATGTGAAATATGTAATCCTTTTTGTTAAAATATAGGCAAAATATATCAAGATAATACAATGCCAGAAAGCAAAAGTTGAGATTAATATGCTGTTGAATAAATTGCTACTTTGCAGAAGTACTTAAGTGAGTTATGGAACTCGGCATAATGTATCAGTTAAAATATTCTTTGTTGTTCATTTTGTCTCCACGTAGAATATGGGCAGTAGACTACAAACACAATGATTTATGTTGACAGTGTAAAAGAGTGCAACATCTTTTTTTTCAGTGTGGTTGGGTTTGCCAGCAACAAGTATGATAGTACTGGGGACAACTGCCACTTTAGGACATTTTCTTCACCCTTAATGCTATGCCATTTCTCAGAATTTAACATTTTGAAATGCAAGCTTGGCTGATTTCACATTTTTGTATACAAAATGGATTATAACATTAAAACACTGTTGGAATCTTCTGAGAAAGCATATTTTATGGGTGAACAAAATGTCCTAATGTGACAGCAGTTTTCAGTACAGTTACATTTGTGAATGACCAAATATAATATTGGAAAATTATGAACAGGTTATTCCTTATCCAGGACACCAAAACTGTAAATGTATTTATTTATATTTGTTTACCAGGGTAGTGCACTGATGTTAATAGACCTTTTCCAGACACAACCTGGTTGAATATGATTGCATAAGAAATTATCAAAGCATATTTACAGATACAAGTATATGCTGAAAATATATATACAAATATATATTTACAGATGTAAGAATATGTTACAGCATTTATCTCAAGAAGCAGTGTACATTGTCAAAATATATTTGGAAAGCTGGAATTTTGCTTATCAGATCATTATGGATAAGATGTAGGCATAATGACTGTGATGGCTTATGCTACAGGGATAGCTACATGACATTATAGCAAGTGAGAATAGTTGCAGAAAAAGAAAGAACACTGTGGGGAGAACACAGAGAAAGGGTGAGAGAGACATGCAGAGGTAAGAAGAGTAGAACGAATAAGAGTGAGAGAGAGATACAAAGAGAAGAGGAACGTAGGATGAATAAGAGGCAGTAAGTAAGGCGATAACAAGATGAGATAAGGAAGGATGAGATAGGGATAAGGGCTGTGACAAAGCTGCAGAGTACATGCAAATGTTTTGGGTAATATATACTGCAAAATAGATCTCCTGTAACTACTTCTACAAAGGAAAAACTGAGAAGATATGTTAGTAGCGTATTTAGAAATGTCAATTGCATTAATAAATAGGACCTTAAATCATTGGCTAAACATACTGTAAATTGTCTATCATTTACTCAGTTTATTTATTTTTTGTTTTAGAATAAATTCTAAATAGTCTCAATAGTGATTGATGAAACGATTATCTGGAATACTAACAAATGGTTTGGCAGCTCCTACTATATATCATTGTACCATTAGGTTCAAAGGAGTTTCTTTCTATTAATTCTGTTTTGAAATGGTAGGCAGGTAGGCATAGTTGTCAACTGTACAGATTTTTGCAGAATGTTCAGATTTTTGCCTCATAGTTTTGGTCCATTTTTCATAAAATTGCGGTTTTCTGGCAAACTAGTGGCAAATCAAAAAAATGGAAGAAGAAGAACAGCTGAAGTGTGACCATATAATCCTTTATTAACGTTGAGTGCTTTCGCCTGTAACCATGAATGAACAGGACTTCATCAGAAGAATTACTAAATCAAATCACCTCCCTTAAATACACTAGATAGTTCCAATTAAACAATTAAACCATTAAAGGTAAAAAAACATTTTTTTTAAAACATTGCATGAATTATATATGTGATGAAGAAAAAAATAGCATTGACATAACTTGTGTAAAAATGTATTCGCATTCACAGACAAATCAGTAAATATAAAAATTTAAAAATTACATAAAACATCCATAATGTTTCATTTTCAGAATACTTAAAATGCTAGTGCATTCATTTAACCCTGGCCTTGCTGTAGCATCAAGGCGTAGCTCCCACTGATGTGCACATGCTTTTAGTTGTTCAGAAACTATCTTCCCCTGTTGGTCACTAATAAGCTGTTGTACTACTAAAAATTTAAAACTGTGATCACTATACATCTGGATGTGCCTTCTTAGTGCATTGGTGTTAGCCTTATAAATGTCTAAAGTATGTTCATAAATTCTACTTTTGAAATTCCTAGAGATCTTACCTACATAAAAAGCAGAGCATAATATACATTTAGCAATATATACCACATTCTTTGATAAACAATTGAACTGTGAATGAATCTTAATCTTAAAATTATTAAGCATAAAAATGTCATTGGCTTCTAAAATATATCTACACTGTCTGCATCTACCACATTTAAAATTAACAAAATTAGTGCTGGACTGGCCTGCATTGCCATGACTTTGACTCCTTTCTAACATGTCTTTAAAGTTCAAATCCCTCTTAAATGTGAACTTTGGGGACTGACCACACAGTTGCAGATATAAATTGTCTGAAGTTAATAGGACCCAGTTTTTCCTGATAATACTACAAATGTGTGGTGCTGTTAAATTATATGTGAGGGTAAATGCAGAATGACCACCATTTTTTTTTAGGCATTAAGTTAACCTCTCCAGTTGGTGTACTGTTGAACAAAATAGGTGAAAAAATATTCTCATGCTGCTTGAGCAAAATCTCATTTTTTATAGAAAGTAACAGGGAGTTAGGATAACCCCTCATCCTAAACATATCCAAAATGAAATCAGTCTAATTTTTCAAATCCATGTCCCTGGTTACCATCCTTGCTGCCCTTATGAGTTCCCCTTTAACAACTGCTCTTATCTGAAAGGCAGGATGGCAGCACAAATATTCCAAATAAGAATTGGAAAATGTTGGTTTTCTAAATATTTTTGTGGCTAGCGAGTTGGTGTTATAGTCAATAAAAATTTCCACATCCAAATAATGGAGAACATTGGGACTATAATGGTGTGTGAATTTTAGAAAATCCACCCTGTTGTTAATAAAGTGAAAGAATTCACGTAAATTATCAACTGTGTCATATCAAATGAAAAAATGTCATCCAAATATCTTGTGTATTTGGAAATATATCTAAAGTATTTACTATTGAAAATGTAGTTGTTTTCCCAAAATGCCATCACTAAATTTGCAAAAATGGGGGCACAAGCTGCCCCCATAGCCACCTCAACACATTGTTTGAAGTATTGCCCCTCGAAAAATATAAAGTTGTTATTAAGGGCAACCTCCATCAAAGTAACTAATGTAGTAATTCTATGACCCTCAAACATTTTAGAAAAAAACAATTGCCTCTCTAACCAATCAAGGCCAAGCTCATGTGGTATCACACTAAAAAGGTTACACACATCTATGGTGACTAAAAAGAAATTATTATTCTTTGTAACCACCACTCAATTAAGATTAGATAAAAAACTGCCAGGAATCTTTACAAATATAATGAAACATTTGTAAAGCTTCTTTTAGACAGTAGTCCAAATTCTAGAAATGTAAAATGTTTTTGATCTTTTGGCATCCATAATAGGCCTGAAAGGCGGATTTTTCAAAGTCTTATGTATTTTGGGAATACTGAAGATACTCCCAATAACTGGATGGTCATTTTATATAGTTCTACTCATCTAGAGTTATGTTGCTTTGAAATAACATGTCATTAAAAAGTAAATCAATTTTATGAAAAGCTATATAAATCTTGTTATGCGATACCTCTTCATATGAACTATCATTGAATAAATTATTAATGGCACACACATAGTCTGCTGAGTCCATTACTACCATGCCATTGTCTTTATCTGGCTTCATCACACGAATGTTCTTATCATGTGCTATATCTGCCAATAAACTTCTTTCTATATGAGTTAAATTACTGAAATAATTGTAGGATGCATCACTTAAGCATTCCCTAAAATCGAGTTCACAAACTTTGTCAAATGGTTGCAACTTGTTATGCAACTGCAGATTGAATAAACAAGACTTACTTAAAGAAACAATTCTGAGGCAATAGTCGAACTGGCATTATTAAACCACAAATGCAGATTTAATTTACACAGAAGTAGTTTAAAATAAATAAGCAAATCTACTATGTTGAGCATGGTGGTGCAGCGGTTGTCACCTCACAGCAAGAGGTTCTTCCAGGGGTTGGGAGGGTGGCTTAATGGCTAAGGTGTTTGCCTTACAAACACAAGGTGCAGGGTTTGAGTCTCACAAGGGATAATTGGCTAGGCTTAAAATGGCTCGCAAGGGCACTTAGCTTAGTACTAAATTATGAACTTATTGTGAACTTATTCGATTCTTCGATGGAGCACCTTCTGTGTGGAGTTTGCATGCCCTCTGTGCAGTTGAGTGACATTAAAGGCGTGCAGGTAGGTGCAAGTGTGAATGGGCATGCCTTCGTTGAAGGTTGTGCATCAGGCTGGCAACTCGGCACCGTAAAATCCACTGCCAATCATGAGCGGATCAGAGTTCCGCTGTGGCGACCACTAACTGGGAAAAGCCGAAAGACATACATACAAGCAAATCTACTACGTTGCCTTTCCTGGTAGGAACAAAAGTAAAACCTTTTGACAAAACATCCACATGAGAACTAGAAATTTTTTTGATGGAATAATTATGCACTTTAAAGTCACCAGCTATGTTGTATATAATGTCAGGACCAAAACTCTGAAAATTCAAAGATGTTGAAACACTACTGGGAGAATCAACCACACTGTCAAAACTAGTGGCAAATCATTTAAGATTAAAGTTGGAAAATAATGACAGACATTTGAGTTTCAGGCTTCATACCCTTCAGGAAATTCATGCTAATGCAAAACCTGTTATTCTATCCAACTTTTTATGTTTGTAAGAGCAGTATTTAAACATTGTCCCTATTTTGGGCCTTTGTCCTACTTTTATTTATTGCTTTGCCCAGATTTCTTGCTCTAAGAGGTTAAGAGGTATGCATGGTAAGTGTAGATAATGATCATTTTAATTTCAGTTTTTAATATTTATTATTACTAAATAAAATGTTTATTTCCAAACACTGATTATGCATTTTTAAATGTGAATCAAAAGATGTTAATTTAAATCTATTCATTTATTTATACAATGTTATTTCATGTTTGGATGATATAAATTCCTATCAGTCTTTTTTCATGTATTTTCTGAGGAAGTCTCTTTGTTTATAGGATGAGAGCTCTCAAAATACACCTTTTAGTTTAACTGGCATTCACACAATCTTGTTACGGCAGAATTGTTCATTTATTGCAGTGGCTCATCAACAGGAATGGATTTAATCCCCTTAGTTGGTGCTGGCAGAGAAGTGCATGTTCCTTAAATTATTTCTTTCCCCTCTTGACAGTGTACTCAACCAAGGTCAATGTTTCTCAACTTTTCTGGAGAACAACCTGAGCATTACTCTCTCTCCTTATCTTGAATCCCTGGTAGGTTTGCCAGAGCCTTCTTGAAATCATCTGATAGTGATTCTCTATGGAGTTTAATATATTCATTTCACACATTATTCTTTGCCTTGATGGTTGCAACAACTACTGACTTTTTAACCTATACTTGCCTGGAAGGCTTCCTTTAGCTTAATTTCTTCCTTCATAGCTGCTGCACACCAGCTGCTCCCATAGTTACTACAATATGATCATATTTCTGTCATGATTCTTTGCTGCTGCATCACTGCTTCAGATATTGAGGTCTTCAGCAGTACTAATTTGAATTCCACATCTTTAACCTCTCTAGGTTTATGGAATAAGCTTGTCCAAAGGTATAAGCCAAACCAATGTCCACCAGAGGCATTGTGTAATGATTGTCTAGAGCCCTCACTAAATGGTTAGATTTCATAGTTCAGTCGAGTAGCTGGCCCAGCAGCCTGACTCAAATATCAGCTGAGTAGTATTGTGTTCAGCTGTTTGATCAGCACATCAGTTTATTTACTTATTTATTTATTTTATATTTGTTTACCGGAAAAGTCTGATTGTGATGAATACCTGTTGTCATCAGAGGCATGGGGAGAAAAGCTCCACATTTAACAAAAAACAATACATAAAATATGTAAATTATAATCTCAGATATGAGCATGCATAAAATACATAGTTTGTAGTTACAACTTACTTATAAACAATATAATAAATTAATTGTTCTGTTTTACACTGTAAGAATAGAGATAGTAGAAAATATACAATGTAGGCTGTCATAACAACAGTGTATCAGACTGTCATAACAACTGAAAAGGGTATGTAAGGTGATTGATAGCAAACAGGAAAAGTATACATGAACAAAAAGAGCTAAGATTTAACAGTAGTCAGGACAGAAGGACCAGCATAAGCAGGCTTTCTTATATCAACTTTGTCTGGACTAGAAAAGGGTGCAAAGCCAAGAAGCATTAAGAAAGCTTTAGAGAGCAGTTTTAAACTGGTTGGTATTTATAGTGGTCCTAATGGTACGAGGAAGTGAGTTCCATTTTCTTGGCTACTTGGTGAGAAAATAGGGAGAGCTGCCTTGTTGTAGGATTTGGACACCTGCAGTAATGAAATACTTGATGATCTTAGGTTTCAGTTGGTAGTATTGGGTTGAAGAATGTTTAGTAAAGCAGGAGTTTTGATGGACTGGTAAAATAGTTTGTGTGCCATAGTTGTTTTATTGTAGGATAATAGTTGTGGTAGTTCTAACCAAGACAGATTTTTTTAGGCAGTGACAATGGTAGGTATAATGAGGACAATCACTGACAAATGTATCTGTTTTATTATAAATTGATCCATGTTTCCAGAAGGCACTGCCTTGAGTCTCATGACCTGCTTACAAAACTGATCATCGACTTTTGTTTCAATGGGCTCTGTAACCATAGACACTTATAAGTGTACATATATTCAAACAAGGTGTTTTTATTGACAATGTATGACTAGCAGAGAGGTCCAGAAGTAATTCATAGGTTCATAGGTTCATAGGTTGGTACTAGGCTTTCAGCCCTAGGGCCTATACAAGCCTAGCCATAACAATTCCCTGGCTATTTCTTCCCACATTATTTACTTTCCTGGACCCCTGTTCACTTATCTGCTTCTGATCAGGCAAGTTAGTCCTCTCTGTCATACCTCTCCAGTATCACCATCATAACCCAGGTGAATTTTAAGTCTCCCAGTACAATAACAGAATCAGTAAGTAGGTAGTTGCAAAGCAAGCACAGCACTTGCAATCCTTAAGAAGACTGAATGCTTTAAATTAATGTTCTGTGCATACAAACAAACCTGACAAACATCAGACAGTTAGAGACAATTTTCCATTCTGCAAAAGTAATCACAATTAGGCAACACTTTTGACCATGGGCAAAATCTCCCATTTTGCATGCAACTTTGCATGGCATTATACAAACTCACATAATTTGCAGAAGGTGAAAACCAGAAATAGAAACAGTCCATTTACATTCAATAAGTCTGTTCCAAGTACCAGTTATGTGTGAACTGGTAAAACCATACAAGTATGGCTTACTTCATTAACCTCCCTAACAAGTTATTGCTTCTGCCATAGCAGTGAAATAATATTCTAAGTGCCAAGAGCTGTCTTTCTTTGGCAGTATTTGCATCTTCTTAACCTATCTAATGCTTATTAACAGTTAGCACATAGGGTGAAGACTGCATACTGTAGTTCCTGTGCTACAGGCTTCCTTTATTTCAGCCCTTCTTTCCCTAGGGCATGACCAGAAGCAAGTAACTTAACTAGAAATTGCTCCCAGGCTACCTCTGAAGCAGGACTGAGTGTCCAGTGTGCCTACCTGGTTAACAAGTGGATATCATCATCATCATCATCATCATCATCATCATCATCATCATCATCATCAATCATCAATCATCATCATCAATCATAAACCATCAAGCATCAATCATCATCACTACTCTTCTTGTTGTTTTTCATATGTCTGGCATTGCACCTGACTCCTATCCTTTACTTAAAATGCCCACATGGTAGCTTCATGTACCTTATTCAGGCTATGCGGGTAACCTAGACACTATGTGGTGAACAGAGAATGCCACTCTGAAGTTGTGCTTTAGGGTAGTGTCCTGTTGTAATAATTACTTACAGCAAGCAGACATAACTGATGTAAGTTGTCTCTGAGAAACAGAACAATGCAGTCATACCACCTGCTGTACGTAAAAAGTTGGTGCTGTTTAGTATTATGCCCCCCCACAGGAAACACAATCTTAGTAAATAAATTCCTCTAAACAAAAACTGTGATCACCATCCTTAAAATCCTAATCTTAACCATAAAACATAAACAATAAAGCCAAAGCCATATCACTACCTCAAAACCTAACCCTAAAAATCTAACACTAGCTCCTTACACTGAAACGCTAACCACCTTACCCTAAAACACTAACCACTGAGCTGGAACCCAGAATCACTAACACTGAACTTAGCCTGAAAAAGTTAAATATAACCTTAAGTCTAAAACACTAATTCTAACCCTAAAACACTAACTCTGGCCATAATGCTAAAATACTGACTCTGATCCTAAACATAAAGCCCAAAGCCTAACCCTAGAACTCAAACCTCAACACTAACCTTTAACTTAAATTACTAACTCTAAAATTGTAACCCTTACCTTAGTCCTAAAACCTTAATGTTAAACCTAAAAATGCCATTACAAAGCCTATTGTGACACCACAACACTGACCCAGTAATCTAGGAGCCTCAATACTCACCACTAGCACCAGTGGGGGATGTATATTGGGAAGATGACAAGTCCACACTCAGTAAAGTGTTATTTTCCTTAAGAGCACACAGAGACTAAAGTCAGTCTGGGGCTCGTTTCTAAATATTTCTCCAGATCCCTAATAAGACTCCCCACTGGCACAGCTATAGAGTTGAGATCTCAGTTGAGTGACCAAGCCAAGACCTCCAGCACCCTCTCTGTCCACTACTTCATGTCCCTGCCCAGGTAGCTGATGCACACACACACACACACACACACACACACACACACACACACACACACACACACACACCTGGGAAAGGCTGGCACAGAGTTACTAGCTATGCCCCCTTCTGCCCAGACTATAAGGTAGTTATTACTGCCACCAGCCAACTCTTTATCAGCTAATTTAAGGGCCTTAACAAAGGGTGTCCAATCTTACTGTGTAATGTTACTATTAATCCAAATGGTAGTTTGACCAAGAGCAAGGCTATTAGGAGTGGCCCAAAGTGTCACCAAATAAATATGCAAGTACTCTCAGAACTTAAATATGTCTCACAAATATCAGCCACAATGAAAGGTTTAAATATATTTAATAATAAATAAAAGAACAAGATTATAGTAAATAATCACAGCTACATCAGAGTTAAAAATCACAGGAAATATTTAAAACAACATTGCAGGACAGTCTCAAATAAATAAAGAAAACATCTAAGCTATACCTCACTATATTCCTGACTGTATCTAAGAGAGATTCCTGTACTCTAGTAAACTTACTTAGAGAGCAAGGCAAGTGTCTGATGAATGGGTCTTCTTGTCAGGTCAAAGACAAAATACAAAATGCTCTATCTCTGTCTGTGAGTTATAAAATTAATATCTCAAATATTAATATTACTGCTGGGTTAGCTTGCAGGATGATATCACGTCTTGTGATCTGACTTTAGTTCCCAAGCTAAACTCCCATTGCTAGAAACTGCTAGCCTTTAGCATCTACCTGTGAAAAATACAGGTCTGTATTATAACAATGAAAGTTCAAATTTTTGAACACTCTAAATATCAAAAATGTCAGACCTAGAACTTGCACTCCCTCTGCTAAATATATATACCAACTCCAAGATCACACTACATTGAGGACAGGGCACTGTAAGTGATCCCACAAAAAGCACTTTGAGAGCTGGCATTTTCGATATTTGGAGCATTAGCAATTTTGAACTTTCGTTGTTATAATATAGACCCAATAATACATAGCCCTCAGATCTTTGCAGCTACTGGAAGACATAAAACAATAAAATACTTACAGGACAATGCAGAAGATTCCCTAGTTTTAGACATCCTGTCTCCTTGCTACACCTTTTATGGAGCAGTTATAAAATAATTTAATTTCAACTATTTTTCTGAAGTTTTGCAAGTTAACTGTTAATGTTCCAGTTTCCACTATTAAAATATATACATTTACCCAGTTACAATAGTGCATATACATTTCTGTTCTTTTCCAGTAGGGAACACTGTGGATACATCTTTAAGCTCAGTACTTTACAAACCCTTCTAACACAAACTTCTGTACCAGTAGTTTGATATACAGACAACATACAGTTCTAATACATTTGTAACACAAGCATATTGACATTCACGAATGAAGTGGTTATTTACAAAATTACAGCTAGCTGTGCTGGCAGTACTTACTTTTGTCACACCTATCACTAAGTCTCTAATACTAACCAAAATATTAAATCTATCAATCAGAATGTTTGCAAGAATAAGAAAGACTGCTTAGCAGGACATGTATAAGCTCCTGTCCAGTGTAAGTCAGCATCACTGTGTCCTGCATCTCTGCAGTGAGTGTGGTTAGACATTCATTAATCCATCATGGCAGCACATTTTTGATCAATATTTTTCTGTTTCTCCTACCAGTCTCTTTTGCCAAGGATGACCCTAATCAAGGATAGAAGCTTTTAGACAATAAAAAATTCTAAGCTGAAACATGTTTTCATTTTATGTTCAAAATAGATGTGTCAATTCTTCTTTTTAAGGGAAGAATGAATTGTTAATTCTCCATACAAAAGGTATTGCAACTGCACTTCACTAACAATAAAATATGGGCAACACCAGATGTTGCAATAGTAAAGTATTATTTTCTTTAAGTGCTCAGGTACTTAAATTCCTAAGCTCACAAGCAAGATCACACATGTAGAAACTAAGTTCTTAATGAAAATGACTACAATTGCAACAATCACTTATGTCTTGAAGTTATTTTAGATTTTTGCTTTTGTATGTAGATAAAAGGTATGAATACCCAGTGTTATCTGTTTTAATCAGTACATACTATCTCTGAATTGTTTTGAATCACTGAGCTGTCTGCAAGTTTTAGAACATGTAGAAAATAGTGGCAAATCTATCATAACTTTAAACTACTGGTACGGCTGCAGATTCTCACAGTCATAAATAAAATTCCACTACCAACATCAGAGATCCGTTACTGCTAGGGTTTTGTTTGATACTTAGAAAAAATGTTGAAATCAGAGATCAGTGAGAACCATTCAGACATGGGACACTGGCTATTCAGCCTGAATTTAGTAACATAAGAAAGTTTATTTATGGTAATTATGACTATGTTGGTCTAAGGATGATCACATATTCAATTACCCTTTCATTAAATGTTAAACTATTCTGTGCTTACTAATAGACCTGTTTGATGGACACTGTATTTCACAAACTGTCTAAATCCAAGATATACTCCAGACTAACAACTAACTAAAGTGAATCTGATTCTTTTCAATCACTTGCCTGTCAGAATCTGAAAATATTAATATAATGTGTGGCAGAGATTAGCTTTAAGAGATAATGTATATGTGTTAACTCTTTAAAAATGTTATGTAACATATTTAAAATATAATTAAGGCATAGTATGTTTTTCTTGAAAACTTAGGGCTGGATTAATAAACTGTCACCACATCTTGGCAAGCAAAGTTGCCCACTGAATGGGAATAAGCAGAATGCATGTGATTCAGAAAACAGAGCAACATGATGAGTCTAGCTGAAAAACAAGGCACAGCAGAGTTATATGCAAATGACCATATAGTGAGCTGTGCTCTATGCTAGTGAAGCAAAACAACTTCATGGAGTGATTCAGACATGTGTAAGTAACAATCAGACTTTCCAGGCAATTACAGATTAACATGGTCAAATGTTCACTGTAAAGCAGAGTAGAAACAAAAAATACATTAAAGATTGCCAAAAAAAAATTTACTTTTATCTTAAAAAGCTGTTATAGCAGAGGCTTTTGGCTGGATGTTGCATTCACCTCCTATTTCTTAGGAGTATTCCTTTTAGAATGGAAAACATTGAAATTAGCAGCCATAGTTCTCCTTATACAATATGCATCATAACTTAATGAAAATGCTAGTTAATAGTTCCTATGCTGTGTTTTGTTAAGTTCTGAGAGCAACATAGGGGGATCCACAAAAATACAACACCATGATCTGATCACCACAGCCACTTTCATTTATCCTTACCCCTTCACCCCAACAAAAAAATAATAGGTGCATGAGTGGAAGTTAATAGGTACACAACCTCCAATGGATATGTACAATATACACATGCAATAAAACATTGTAGTAAATATCTTACAGAAATGCATTGAAGGTAACCAACATTATACTGGCATATGCCAACCTGTATTTATAATACTCAACATCACCATGCTGGCATGCTACTATGGCAAGTACACATGGGGACAATATAACTCTGCAGACAGCTTTTCCTAATACAGTTACACTGCCACAAAACCTGAACTTGATGGCTGATAGAAGGTAGAAGTTTGAGCCTCTTCACCACCTCTGTACTGTATGTATATCATAAATGCACTCATCCATATGCCCAGGCAATGCATGGAAATAAAAACATTTTTATTAGGCTGTCTCTATATCTCCAGCTCCTGGACATATTGAGAAGAATTGGGAGATGTGTATCAAGTGAATGGAGTGCCTCAGAGAGTGAGAGGGTAAATACAACTTATGTTGTGAACATGGGTATGTTTCAGTAGTGACCGTTACAGAGTAAAATACTGATAAATTACATTTATACAGCAAGACAGCTGCCATTAGTGGATTTATGTATAGTAATTATTGTGACTGTGCAAAGGCAAAGAATGTAGATTCTGCACTCTACCATTTGTGTCGATGGAGAAATAGTGCATGATGTTAAGGCAAAATACACATGAATGAGACAGTGTTATGATGGCTGTGGATTCAATATCCCCCTATGCACAAATAAAATAGCTATTTCCATGGCCTAAGTTTATTATTGCATAATAGTTTAACTAATACAATGGCAAATAAAATACTCAAGATGTTAAATTAAATGTATATATACTACGATGAAATTATTGCTCTCCTTTACTATAATTTATGATTATAAAAAAAATAACAAAATAACTAAGAATGCCATAACATTATGTTTGTTTGTTATGTTTGTTATCTTTGTTCATATTTTTATTTCATTTTATTTTTTGGTTTGTTTTTACTTATTTATTTTAAACTATTATCTCCATTCTCTTCATAATATATGCAGCAGCACAGAAACCTGGACTGGCCACTCACGCACAGCTTGTTGTCCCCACACAGGTGGCAGCAGTACTGCCACTACTACTACCACAAGAGGCACCAAGCAATTCTGGGAAACAGCCTGCCAGAGTTGCCTCCACAAATCCTGCCCTACCTGTACCACCTTCATCAGGTAATTCTACCCCAGGCAAAGGTGCATTGTTATATACCAGAAGGAGTATTAGTGGAGGCAGAGATTTTTCTCACTCAGGAGCTGGCAGAGCTTTTGGGGGAGATTATGAATAGTACGTCTGTTGTCCACATCCTACTTTGACTCATTGCAGTTACTGAGGCCAGTGATGACAGCTTCCCGGGAGAGACGTGATGTCACATTGTGTTGAAGCTGGCAGAAAATGCATCTTCAAATATCCCATTCTATCCCCAAACTATGTGTTTCCCTTCCCTTTTTTGTCTATAACCACTTCTATGTTATACAGTCCACTCTTTATTAGCATCTGTCTTCTATTTGTCTGAAATCTCCTTCACCAATGTGTACCCACTTCATCAATGAGTTACCCCACATTCTGTTTTTCATGTCTGTCTTCAGTAATTTCCCAATCTATCCTTGCTCTTACATCCTTGACTTCCTTTCAAAAAAGGTCACCTGTTTCATAAAAAATTGCATTCCACACATAGCTCTCAATTGGGTCTATATTAGAACATCAAAGATTTACAACTTTGAATGTTCTAATATTGACCTCTATTCAGCGAACGCTGGAAATAGCGAAGCTGCAGAACACCGAACTTCTTCCTAGGGAAGGAATTCGGGTGGCCATAACTGTGGCTTCGCTATTTCCAGCACTGTTGTGGAAAGTTACAGGTCGGGATCAGGTAAGTGTGCGATTGTGTGAACGTGAGGGTTAGGGCAGGGTAGGTGAGTTAGGGTTAGGGTTAGGGTGCGGGTGAGGTGAGTGTGCAATAGTGACGGACCTTAGGGTTAGGGTTTGGGTTAAGGTAAGTGGATAGATAGTAGTGTATGTACAATTTAGTGTAGGGTTAGATGTAGAATTTTAAGTGTATGTGTGTGGATTGCTGTTTGTTTGGTGTGGTTGTGTTGTGTGTATGTGTGTCGGAACAGCAAATTTTTTCTGTGGGAAAAAATTCACTGTTCTGCATGTTCGACATTTCCAGCGTTCACTGAATAGGGGTCGATATTAGAAAATTTGAAGTTGTAAAACTTCGATGTTCTAATATAGACCCTTCTCAATTTCCCATCAATAGGTGTAATTAACATAAATTATTTGGTTCAACTTTGCCATTCTACAAAGTGTGTTATTTTGACAACTTATTTATGATTCACAAAGAGAATACGGAACCAACAGATAAGACAGGTTAACACAACAGAAGAACATATCAATTAAACGAATGTTACCGGTCAGCACGGCTGTTAGAACACATAAAATACTTTAATAAAAATAAACAAAATACAAAATAAGATGAGTGCTTTCATGACATAACTGGTCACTTTTCAGGTGTGAAGAAGTGACTAGTTAGGTTGCGAACGCGCTCATCTTATTTTGTATTTTACTCATTTTTATTAATTATTTTACATATTCTAGCGGCCATGTCAACTGGTAATATTCTTTTTATTAATAAATTATTTATGATGATATTATCTAAAAAATACTAAAATTATAAAGATAACCATGATTACTTAAATATGGAGGTAAGAGATAAAGTCCTATCCCATCTCCTTCCTGATCATTCATGAATTGCTCTAACAGAGTCCTTCCTAATTTCATCTCTGTCGCGTCCTTCCATTTCAAACCATTAATGTGGTAAAAAATATCTAAAGACAAAATGCACTTGGCCGCGGATGATATATAAACAGAAAGATCTAATTCTGTACTCCTTCTTTGCATGATGGTTGGCTTAGAGCAGCATTTCTAATCATCAATTATCAGAGAGTAATGCTAGTAATCATCCTTTGGCAAAATCAATGAAAATTCCTACTCATGTTGGAGGACTCTGCCATTGATTGTGGACATGAGCTGAGCATCAGTGAGTATCAGTAAGTAATTCTAACATAATTCAAAAAATGTAAGATGGTTCATTTTTTTTGTAACTTCTTTCATGGTTAAAGGTATAAATGATGTGAGGAGTCTATTCCAGTGCACTTTGTGTAGTGCTCATATCCACTGAAGTTTGGATGTTATTTCACATTTTTCTCCTCAGTCTGCAATTATCTTCTATTCAGCAGGTAAAAATATCACACTTGTAGAAACATATCAGAAAATAAAAACTGCCATCCTGTATTTTTTATACCAATCTGCAAATGGTGAACAATTACCTGGTAGTTCTCTGACTTATTACAGGTGTACTTACTAGCAGCACTGGATAATGCACTGATACGGAGTATATGAGTATATAACTAAAAAAGTTATGGATTATACTCTATTGAATTATATATTACCATGTCATACACACCCATCCTGCACAATCCCTGCTTCATATCCTTTATGATATACTTGCTGAACATTTCCTGCAACTGGGAAGTGTCAGACACATGTAGTGCAAAGTCCACTATGGCTTCACATTATACTACATTGATCTGGAGAATATCAGTTACATGGACATAATAACCGTTCCAATAGTGTGTGCCTTGCATCAGTATTAAGAACACAGTCATTTCACTACTGGTTTCAAGATTATTACATGAGGGAGCTTACCCTCAATGTGTGAGAAAAATAAGTTAAGACATTAGCATGAGCTGACATTACTTTAACTCTAAAACCTCACTGTACTTCTGTAGAGATGTTTAACTTGTCATTGTTTTCTTTGGAGAGTTGTGACCCCTGATTACTGGAGGTTGTTAAAAGTTGTTAATTTTTTAGTCTTCCACCCTATTGCAACACTCACTTCAAATGCGTGATTTTTGACAACTATTGTATAACTTCTTTTGTGAAATTAATAGCTTGTACACAGGTCAAGACAATATGAGTTAGGCAGGCAGGGATTCCAATCCAATGAGGTGTTTGTTGTATCAGTTTGAAGAGCATTGTTTATCATGCAATAACGACTTAATAAACAAATATAGTGTAGGGGATTCTACTTGGATATAACTGTCTGACAGGTGTGGGATTTTGATCCTTGAAGTGATGTTCCTCTTAACCCTGATCATTTTCATTCACACACACACACACACACACACACACACACACACACACACACACACACACACACACACACACACACACACACACACACACACACACACACACACACACACACACACACACACACACACAAACATATGGGTGCGTGCATGCGAGAACACACATTGTTTACATTATCCATTCAAAGATGTGCTTTCTGACAACTGTTATATAACTTCTTCTGTGAGGACAATAGCTACTACACAGATCAAGCGAATGTGATTTAAGCAGACAGGGGTTCAAATCCATTGACATGGCTGATGTAGCAGTCTGACTGATATTCCATACCATGCAATAAGTACAACACATGTAAGTAATAAGAGTAAGCATTTTATGTTTATGTTGTTGCTTGTCATTGCTGTGTAATTTGTCAATACATTAGGGAGTGAGAACTTGTGGAAGATATAATCAATGTAAGTGTATATTGCAGGAACCTTTTATTATTGTATCTAATTATGCAAGCAGCAAAATTGTTTTTAAAAAAGGTAATTGTGGTACTAAAAGAATAGTTTATCTTGCTAAGTGTAATGTTTGTACTGGTTTTTACATAGGTAAAACTGAGAGGGCATTGGAATCAAGAATTTATGAACATTTATATGACATAAAAACTAAAAAAAGACACAAATGCCCTTTACAAACATAGCAAGATATGCAATAAATGTAGTGGTTTTAGATTTGCTATAGTGTCATCGTTCAGGTGCTGCATTTTGGGTTATTAATTTTGTATGCCTCAACAGTGTCCTGACATTTCTAGAAATGTGTGTTTAAGTGCAGCATTATAATAACTTTTGGTGTGGCATCACTTGCTAATGTGCTGATGTGTAACATATCAGTTAGGCCAGCAGAGGTTCAAATCTATGATTGTCTTAGTAGAATGTAGACAAATGTCATTATTGTGTGCTAATAACATGTCATCAGGTATAAAAATAGGTAATCATGATATGTGCATGCGAGTTCTTCCATGCCTCAGGCTATGCATGCAATGAAATGTGCAGTGGTTTATGGGTTTTAAACCCCACCCCGTTGCCTGGTGTGTTATTGTGTGCAGTTCATTTTTCACTTTTTAACACTGTTCTAACATTTCCATGAACTATGTGTAATCAGACCTCTTTAGTACTTGCTTTCTGTAGTTTCACTTGCTAGTAGCCAGATCTATACAATATCACCGACAAAAGGCATATCTAATTAGCAATGATGCTTGTTACACTGGGAAGGTAAATAGCATTGGCTTGGCTGCAACGCATCAATGAATCCCCAGATTAGTCTCATGTTGACATATCTTGATCTTAGGCCCTTGATGAGCAACCTTTAATAAGTAAAGCAAAGTATTTAAAAATATAGAAGAACAAAAGACCAAATTCCACCTACACTACACGTATACTTTCTAGCTACTACTTACAGGAAAGATATAGGTTCATAGGTTCATTGGAGGCTAGTAGGTTATTGGCCCTAGGGCCTTTATAAACTTAGTCATGTCATACTCTTGTTCCTTTATTGACCAAGTTGTATGCTCTATATTTGCAGTGCAAGTCTATGATCAGGATCAACTGCCCTTATGCAAGAGGGGCATAGTTTACACCCCTAGGGTAAATTTATGGTCTCTCATCCAGTTGTCTAAGTTATGATTAAATAGCACTACTGAGAAGCTCTGTTTTACGTGAATTGGGAGTTTGTTCCAGATGAGAGGCAATCTCTGGGAGACATATCTGTCTCTCCAGCATGTCCTGTTAAAGTTGCAGGCAAGGTTAAGATCCCCAAAGTGTGTGCATCTTGCCTTATTAGACTTGTGTATGTGCAGCATTTTCATTAGGGCAGGGTCTGAGACTGCTCTGTAGGCCAGGTACAAGTCACCTCTCAGCAGCCTATAAGATACAAAGTAGGTCATGTGTTGAAGGCCCTGAATTTTTTTGGTGAGAAACCTCTGAAGTGTCTCCAGCTGCTACACATGCCTGGTGAGGTACATTCAGAAGGGAGCATTGTACTCTTAGTTGTCCGATGAGGGATGAGTACAGGGGAGTTACAACATCCTTAGCTCTGGATGCAATGCCCTTACCTATGAGATGTACAACACAGAAGGCCTTCCTTACCACTGAGGACACATGGTGATCAAACTTAAGGTTGCTATCAACCTGTGTTCCCAAATCTTTGTCCATAAGGTTTGAGCTAAGAGGGGTACTGCTAATACTGTAATTTGCAGGGACTTCCTCTTTGCCAAAAGAGATGATAATACATTATTTTGCATTTAGTTTAAGTCCATAACTTTGGCACCAGACATTTGTCTGTGTAAGCGCTACTTGTAGTACGTCAGCATCATTGGTGGACTCATTGATTGCACCCAGTTTGCAGTCATTGGTGAACCTGGTAAGCCATAGGCCATCTATTTTCATGTGGAGTTCTGAGAAATAGATTCCAAACAGTAAGGGGCCCAGCACAAATCCTTGTGGTACACCACTCGTAACTGGTCTGCTGGTAGAGGTGGAATCCTCAAGTTAGACTGTATGCATTCTGTCTAGTGAGATATGGGTTAATTCCCAGCTGCCTGAATCAGGAGTTGTGTGAAAAGCCTTGGCTAAGTCAAGATAGGCTGTATGTACTGTTTTGCCTTCATTCAAGGCTCAGGTATAATTGTTACTTCAAATGAGACTGATTTATGATCAGACCTTATCAAAGAGGGCAACACACAGGGGGTAGTACCGAAACCCCCTATGTTGGGGAGTAATAAGTCTAGGACATTCAAGCCCCTTGTGGGGGTGCAGACTATCTGTTCCACAGCATTTTTATTAACAAATTCCAGTAACCTTAGGGTGAGTGTGTTTGTGCTCATATATGATGCCTCTTTGGATGGAAGGATAGTTGAGATCACCATGACCAAGGTTTTTGGTTGTATACTAAATAACTAAAGTAGGTCCAGGTAGGCAGAGTGGTACTCGTGGTTCATGGTGGGAGACCTATAGCTAACAATGATATGGAAGGGGGTTTTGCCTACAGTTAGTTGAACTTGGAGTAGATCTAGGGAGTCGTACTATTTGACCAGTCCAGAGGTGTATAGGTCTTTAATGAAGATGGATATGCCTCTGCCTTTGGTTCTCTCATGCTCATTTTGAGGTCTGAATGCATGAAAGGCATTGTAGCCTTGCATGGACGGGGTGCTCTCTGCAGTCTTGAACCATGTTTCTGTTACTGCACAGACATTGGCATCTTTCAAAGTAAGGAGTGCTTCCAGTGACTGAAGTTTCTAATTTAGACTCCTAGCATTGAGCAGTATAACCTTTTAGTGGATTTTTTTTACACTGGGAATTTTGTTGTTATGACATCGCCTAAAAAGGCACTATGGGGAGGTAATTACCTTTTCCAGTAACTTAAAGCCAGAAGGAGACAGGTGAAGACCATCTCTGGCAAAGCAGTGTGGTCTGCCGACCTTATCTTCCCAGGCTTGCAGATACTGGATCACCCTGGACTGACACCAGAGGCTGAGCCAATTGCTAAAGTCACTCATTTTATGTTTATATTGATGCATCATGCTGTGTGAAGGTAGAATGCTGCTTAGGGCTAAGGACATTCCTGCCTGGGACACATAATCCAAAAGCTTAGTCATGTCTCTCTTCATATAGTCCAGTGAGGTATGTCTCAAGTAATTCACTCCAACATGTAAAATAATAGAGTCATAACAATGCATGTTGTTGAGTGTGCATGTGATCTGATGGATCCTGGCATCTGACAGACAGCTACTGTAACATTCTCCTTTTCCAGCCTGGTGGGGGGGGGGGGCAACTGTGTGCCACACTATGGAGTCACCTGTGACCAAGACATTTGGTTTTGAGGTGTTTTGCATTACAAAATTATTGGCTGAGACACTTGTGTGTATTGTTATATGTAGTGAATTATGTTGGGTCTGCAGTATGTGCAGTAGGTTTGCACTTGGGAAGCCTCTGTTCTTTAGGCAGACTTCCAGCATGTACCTCTGCATATGTGGGTTTATGTGTTGTGAACTTGTTATGTGTAAGAGGTGACATGTGTGTGCTGACAACCTGTTTGATATCTGGTTTGTTGTTATGTGAGAGAATTGATTCCAAATTCATAGTATATATACTTCTCTCCCATGTTGTATTTGTTTGATTCAAGAGTAAGTTGTTGTTAGTATATATAAGGCTATTGCTACTTTGCCTCAGGATGCCCATGTCAATCAGGCTGGATGGAGAGATGGAGGGAAACTGTCCATCCATTACAGCAGGTATATACTGTAGTAACTAGTGGGGAGTGGGCTAGATGGACCAGGTTTTGCTGTAAGACTAAGAAATAAACTGCTATTCTATGGAGGGCTAGAGAGAGAAAAATGTGTCAGTCCTTCACAATGCATAACTATGTTGCTCACAGTAAAGCAGGGGAGCTTAGGAGGGTTCCCTAGCAGATATCTAGAGAAAATTGACTTTCTAGTACTTGCAAAATGGAGGCTAAAATACAAGTGAAGTTAAATGATTTTAAAACCAAATAACCAAAGGGAAATCCCTAGAAAGAGACTCATTCCAACAATCCCCAACTTAGATGGGTCCTAGGCTGCACACTTCTTTCACATGAATGCAGGGGGACCTTCTTAATATACTATGGATGGTTTTAGTGCTCAAGTGATGCCAAACAGTCTATATTCAGCAAGTCTGAATCTAGCCTATTCTATAAAATACAGAAGTACTAGAAATTGTCTATGTGCAGGAAACCACAGTCACAACAAATGCAGTTTAAATAAAGCAGCAATTCAGAACAACACTCTCAGAAGAGTGTAGACCACATACCTTCCTAGTGTGAAATAACTGGTTTGGAACCCAAGTGATTAAACCAGAACAAAGAGACTTAGAATAACAGGCACAATAAGCCTTTGCCAGCAATTTCCAGCTTAGAAGGGTGTAGGCTTTCCTCTCCTGCCACAAGGGTTTACACCACAAATTTTGCTAACATAAAATTACTGGTTTGAACCAAGAGCTTAAACCAAAACAAAGACACTTAGAATAACAGACACAATAAGATTTTACCAGCAATTCCCAGCTTAGAAGGTTCTAGGCTTCACTCTGCTACCACAAGAGTCTAGACCACAAGCCTTCCTAATGTAAAATAACTGGTTTAGAGCCCAAGTGCTTAAACCAGAATTAAAAATAACAGACACAATAAACCTTCAACCAGGAAGTCACAGATTAGAAGGGTGTAGGCTCACATCTTCTGCCACAACAGTCTAGGCCAGAACAAAGACACTTAGAACAATAGACACAGTAAGCCTTCAACCAACATTTCCCAGCTTAGAAAGTTGTAGGCTCACCTCTTCTGCCACAAGAGCCTAAACCAGAACAAAGACACTTAGAACAACAGACACAATAAGTCTTCAACCAACAATTCACAGCTCAGAAGGGTAGTGGTTACCTTCTCCTCCCACAAGAGTGTAGACCACAAACCTTCTTAATGTAAAATAACTGTCCTGAAGCCCAAGTGCTTAAACCAAAACTAAGAAGCTTAGAATAACAGTTACAATTTAATCAGACTACTAACAAGCAGTAAAAAATGCAGCAGAATAAAAGTGATTAAACATTTTTTTAAGAACAAGCAGCAAAAGCAAAATAAAGTAATAAAGTAGGGAGAAACATAAATACAGTAAATGCAGCTGAATCCAGTGCACTTGTTTAAGTTAACTGGGAAGGAAGGAAACAGAAGATAATTCAAGGTTAAGAAACTAATGGGTGGGCCTTCCCAACTGATTTTTATGTACTAAGTAGAATGAGCTGATGAAATGTGACTGGGAGGAGTGTTCAAAATAAGATTTATAGTATGGGTGGGCAACTCAAAAGCCATCAAGTTTTAGAATACAACAACACTTGGGCAGGTTGTTGGGAGAAATAAAATGCAGACAGAAATCAGCAATATTCCGGTGGAGTATAGCAAGCAAGCCAAACAAGCACTCCAGCTAAATAATGATGGCTCCACATAATTCAAGCTAAATGAGGAATATTATTTCTTAGCTCTTCATACTAATTAGCTGATGTTATTCCCTGTTTGGTTTATAGGTTCATAGGTTACTAGGCCAGCAGCCCTAGAGCCTTTACAAGCCTAGCTATGTTAATCCCAAGTATCCTTATTTGAAATATTGGTGCTCCATGGGTTTGAAGTGGTAACTACAGAATACTCAATTATAATCATCTTCCTAGACAGACAGACAGACACACACACACACACACAACACACACACACACACACACGCACACATGCACACACGCACACACACACACACACACACACACACACACACACACACACACACACACACACACACACACACACACACACAGACACCAGTTGAGTGCAGTGAGATTAGAACCCATACCTAAATACATGGACTAGAGAATTGTGTAGTTACGCAAGCGCCATGGTGCAAGTCTTGATTTCAGAGCATTACTCTTCAGGATATCTGCATGGGAAAGCAACTTTATTCTGCAGTTATGTTAATACTCCCTTCTGTATTTCTTAGTTTAAAGACTAGCATGCAGAACAACTGAATGAATGGTCATATGTATGTTTAAAATTATCAAAATAAAATATGTAATGATCTCAAAATTTAGAAAGATTAATTAATATTATAAATGATTGTGGCAAACAGTTTAATGCCTTGTATTTGGCCATCATAAATACACAAAAGAAATTGACCCCAGTTGTAAGAATATGAGACTACATACATTTTTACAGATTTATACCCTAACTGCACAAGTGTGACATATATTTATACATTATGATTCTCCACTTTGTTTATTTCCTTTCACTAGATTTACAAGGAGAAAAATTAATAATAAAAAACCTCACATGTGTATTCAAGAACTTTAAATGAGATTCTCAGATCTGTAAGAATTTAAGTGGCAGAATGGTAAAATATATACTAATTCCAAAAATGCTCTCTTATGTATTCCCTTTCTTTGCAGTACAGTGGTATATATATATATATATATATATATATATATATATATATATATATATATATATATATATATATATATAGATATGTAGAGAGAGAGAGAGATAAGTAGTGGGGTGTAAAGGGGCTGCCGCTCCCCACATCAGAGGTGCAAGGGGGCTAATCCCCCTGCAAATTTTTGCATTTCTCTGTTATTTATGATTAATCACATTAGAATTTTCTAAAGTTTTGGTACTCAAATTTTTGTATCCGAAATTTCCACAAGTTTTAATATTAGCATTCAGCATTATAGAGAAATAAAAAAATGTTATATAATATATTTCAAGATAATTGGTGAACACCACAGTGTGTTTCAACATGTGTAAAAGTGCCATGAAGTACATGCTTTTTTCTGTCATTTATTACATCAGGACTCCTCAGATGGAAAGTTCTACCTGGCTGGCTTATTAAAAGAACACATGATGTCACAGAATGCAAAATATTTTTTCTATCAAAATGCATACAGTTAAGGAAAGTAAAAACAAGATATGGCTATAGCTGTCGCTGCACTTGTTTTTATATCAAGAATCATGTTAGATTACAATGAAGCACTGTCCACAGGCTACAGCAGAGTATAAACCCTATTTAAGCTATCTTCTGCATCTAAAAATTGACACAGCTTTGGGTAGTATATTGATTTACTACTTGTAGTCATCATGCACTTGTCTTTTACTGAAACTCCAAAGCCAGTACATCTTGAAGAACCGATGCCAGTTATATATTACAAATAATACTGCATTTAAAAAGTTCAAAAAGCACATTTTGTTGATTAGTTATAACTGCTTCTCCCCAGGACAGAGTCAGGTTAAGAGACCGAAACACTGAAAGTTGATGAAATTGAACCAATAAATCGCAATTGAGCTAGTCCACAAGCTTCTTGCCTTTCCATTAATCAATAGTGTAGCATTCTTATAAAACATAATTGCATTCATATGTATTATTTAATATAAATACTTCCCAAGTATTGGCAAATATTAAAGAGGCATATAGCACTTTCCTTATAAGGGAAATGCATAAGTTTAGAGCATTGTTTAGCTAAGCAACCTACTTACAGACAAATGGAGAGCAAAACAATCAGACCCAAGACAGCAGGATGAAGTTTATAGTCTTATTCCTCTGCACTAAACTGCAAGCATTCATGCTAACATTTTCAACGTGGCATACTGTTGCATATAAATGCACAAGCATACTCACATACATATAGACCATTTAGTTTTCAGTTAGTTCCTTTGCACATTTTTTTTTTAGCTAGTGGAAGTAGCTTAGAGGGAAAATGGTTCATATTCTCTGTGTACTAAGTTTAACTGTTATGGCACAAGAGAAAAGCATTGCGTTACATTACTTGCAAATTGTATATTCTCATTGTGTGGAATAATAGTCAGTGAGGATGGAAAGGTGTAACTAATCAAATATTCTGAAGATTGTTTTCATTAAACAGTTTAATCTTTATAAAGCCACTCCATTAACTAAACTTTACAGTCAAAAGTTGTGGCATTATTAGCAGGTTTGTATATTCAACACTATGATACAGTATATTTTATACATCTGTTGAAAGCATAGGAAGAACTTACCAAATCCAGACATGCATATATTTTCCTACAGTGCTCAGAGCTATCCCTGGGCTAAGCAATATTTGTATAAGGATAATTAAAGAAAAAAAAATCCTTTCCAAACTTCCTTCAACCCTAGTCTTAAGTATTGTTTTAATTAGTGTACACAGCTGTGGGATAGGAAAAGCTGCAGGCATTGAGTGAAACTATTATGAAACTGTTCAGGACAAGGTCTGAAAGAAATCCAAGCTTTACCATAGCAGGATGTTCTAATTGTATCCTGCTACTTAAATGTTTTCAATTTATTTTAGTAATTTACCTGTACTACATCTCGACAGGCTTAGTAAGCATTTTCATCATGAAATATGGCATGGCACATCCATTTACATTTTGGTATCAGCTACTGTTTAGTAACATTTGTTTTGCAAACCATGGTAAATTTTCAATGTGGGAACTGACAAATGTTAACTTCAAACAGTTTTAATTTATGAAATGCAACCAGATTAGTTTGCACTGCTAATTTTGAGCAGTGGAGGACTGCAAGAATACAGTTACATCACCACAATTCCACAGTAGAAAACAGAGTAATTTCAATGTTTAAGATACCATAATGGATTGTCAAATATTCAGATACATAAGTACATGAGCACTGATAACATCTAAAGTACTGTAAACTCTTGAAGTTCAGAAAGTCATTGTTTTGTTCCTCTCTTTTTTTGCTACACTGTGCATTATATTCAACCCTGCTAACATGGATGTTGATAGACTCCTACACATAAACTGATGACACTATGAGAATGTATGCTACTATAAATATGATCTGGTGATGGGTTCCCTATTGTAATTTTGAGACCCATAACTGCAAGCCATGACAGTAAAAAAAATAATAATAAATAAAAAAACAATGCAAAAGAAGAACAGTGAATATCAAAATCTGGTATTTTTTATGTTATTTTCTTGTGTGTCCCCTGCACCTCTTGATCATCACCATCATCATCATCATCAACATTGTTTTTCCCATTTTTTTCTATATGGGGTTAAGCTATCACATTAGCTGTTACCATATCTCTTGGTTCATTGTTCCTCCCTTAATTTCTTTAACAGTCATACCTGATTGTCACATGTCTTCCCTCATGATGTCCATGCATCCCTTTGCTGGGTGTCCTCATTTCCTATTGCCTTTTTCTTGGCTCTCCTAAATCTTCTTCACCAAATCAATTTTTGCTTTCCTGTACATGTGCTAGAATAACTGCAATCTTCTCTACAGTTGGAGCTACTTTGACTTCAGGTCCGATGTCATGAATCTGACTTTCTCAGACCTTTCATATGTATTACTTCTAGCTTCCTTAGCTGTTCTGCCTTCATCACCCAGGTTTCTTTGCCATAAAGAAATATTGATCTCACCACTGTTTTGTACACCTTAGTCTTCATCTTCTTTGGCATTCACCTATCACACACACTACCTCTGACACTCTCTGACATTTAGTTGCAGCACCTCTGATTTTAGATTTGCCCTTCTCATCCAGGCTTTCATCTCTACAACCATTCCTTCCGGATACCTGAAAACACTAACCTGCTCCACTAGTTTCCCTTCTGAATCAATTTTCAATTTCTTCTGATTCTCCCATTTGCTACCTTGACAACTGTTTTGCCCATAGTGCACTCAGTTTCATTTCATTTGCATTTGCTTTTGCATTCCATTTCTTTATCATTTGATGAGGTTACTGTTCAGAGTCTGTTTGCAATGCTGCATCATCTACATACAGCGACTTTGTTGATTTGTTCCTGTTTGCTAATGTACTCCATCACCAATATGTACAGTAACAGGCTCAGAGATAAACCCTGATACACATCCACTCCTACCAGAGATAACAAGTTGCGCATGTCTTTGCAATTCCTCAGGTTTGGTAGGCATGCATACAATGCGCATGTTGCTTCCCTGATGCCTGCAGAAACTGCTTGCGATACATACTTCACTATGAGGAAGTCCTACACATATTGGCCTCATGTAAAGACTATGTTTTCCCTTCCCTATAGGAGAAGGGATTCCTTAATGCCTGCAGCTTGGGCTACTCATCTTCAAGCATCAGCTTCTCCTCGTGGCAGTGACTGAAGGAAGAAGGAAGAAAGAATGAGCCTCGTTGTTGCATGATTCACAAGAACAAGAGGTAGTGCCATAATAGTGCAAGGCACTACCTCTTTCATTACTGCCCCTTTCAGGATCCTACATTTCAGTGATGTTGGCCTGTGGAGAAACAAGTTTTAATGAAAAGTGTCAGCATTTACATCCTTGAAAAGTGTATGCCACCAAGGCATAGTGGAAGTGTGGGTCAGATTTAGTCTGCGGGCTACTAAGTGTATAGCCTTAGGTGAGGCATTTATGAATATGATGAGATAAGCAATTAGTATTAGTAAAGGACACATGAGTATACATGTATGATATGGCATTGGTTGATGATGACAAAATGCATTTTACTTGGAATTTCTGAACTACAGTCATAACAATCCCTAACATGTGATTAGAAAGGATATCTTTTTACTGATACATGTACACATACATAAAATTATCAATTATTTTCTTCCAATATTTCAAATCTAGTCATAATATCCCATGCCTTAAAATTAATACCTTTACATCGTAGAAAATCTAATGAAATAATGCAGCAAACAGTAAGTTTGTAAATGAAGACATTTGTGAACATCTCTAAGAAGCATTGAACTAAGGTGGATAAAAAATGGTAATACCAAAGAGGTATTCAAATTACTCGTATTTCAGTAATGGTGAACATTTCTTTTCAGACAAACAACTTTATTAGAATTTATAAAATGGACACAGTGAACAAAAACAAAATACTGTCCCCAATAACATATAACAAAGTATTTAACATCCAGTTGTCTGAAAGTAAAGAGAGTTAGAAAACATTAGTTGAGCCTTGCCCCAGATCCTGAGAACCAAATGTGCAAAAAATTTGAAACCAATTGAATTAAGCTACAGGATATCTTTTAAGTACTAGTTTGCAAAGACCATTTCTGCCTGGGCTAGTTGAACAATATTTTTGTTTTTATTTAATTTATGTCAGAGCTTATGGCAATCTCTAATATCTTAATGTAGTCCATTAGCTCCTTTGCATCAGTGACTGAGGGGGGTTGGTTGCTCTTCCATCTTCAAGTACTTACTTTTTTAGCCACTAGTGTCAACAGCCCTATGGATTCATAGGTTCATAGGTTGGTACTAGGCTATCAGCCCTAGGTCTTATACAAGCCTAGCCATAACAATTCCCTTGATATTTCTTCACACAATATTTGCTTCCCTGGACCCCTGTCTAGCAGGGCGACTGATGTGATCCCTGTGGTGAATTTGCTATCTCCCATCCAATCGTCAAGGTTCCTTTTGAAGAGGGCCTTTGGGTTCAATTGCTACAAAAAGGCAACAAGTAGTAAGTCGGAAGTGAGCACAATCAGCTCAGAGATTAAAGTATTATGTGTATCTTGAAAGTCTTTCTTGAATTTATCCAACAGTGAACATTCCCAAAATATATATATAACCAATCTTCCAGAACCTGTCCTTCACACTGCCAGCAGAAAGAGGTAGCATCAGGATATAATTTATATTATAAATGAGTATAAAAAACTTGAATTACATTAACAATCAAAAATCAAAATTTATGAGATTTAATGACATATCCAGACAACATTAAGAGATAACTCCAATTTTATCAGAAAATATGAGTTTCATATTTTTTATCCTAGTGCCTATTAACATTTTATTTACATGACCAAGCATCCCTAAAATCAATCCTTTATCCAGCTTAGGTCTATTCTCTATTGAACTATTAATTGACTACTATGGAGTTTTACTGTTAACAGATTCAGTTTACCTAATTCTCTCTTTAGCCACTCAAGCTGGTACTTAGATACAAAATATGCCTGAAATGAACCCTGATATTGAATAAGTTTCACAGGGCCAGAATTAGATAACAGTTGTTCCCAACAGAGCAGACCACAAGCCTGCTTGACTTCATTGGCTATCAACCCCTTTCTTATTCCACAGTATTTGGTGTCAATAACATGAGCCAGTTCATTGATAAAATGTATTGAGTTATATTATGCTTCTGTCCATTTAATTTTCTCTGTAATCTGTAGGAGAAAACTAGGCCACATCTGTTAGTTTGATGCATTGCATTCTTCTTTGCTTGAGAGTACCTCTTGCATCCAAATATAATTAAAAATCAGGAACCCCCCCCCATACCACCTTGAAGGGAAGGATATTAAAGAATCTCCCTAGCTGCTTGAGATCTTGCCCTTTCCATTGTTTAGATAAATTCCCTTACCAATTACAACATTTTCTTAAGGAAACCAGCTTGGGTGATGTAGGCATGCCTTGTGCTACATACATTGTATGCGGAAGAAAAAAACAATTAATCGCTTGCACTCTTTAAGTCGCATCCAATCAAGATCATCCCACCATTTCATAATGTCTCTAAATATCTTCAAAATCTCCTAATATATTATGTCAGCTGATGTTGACAGAGTAGAAGCTAATTTGATATCCATGTATGATAAATTATCATGCCCAACTGAAAAGGAAAATCCATTACTTAACTGTATGTGAGGAACAAAGTTAATGTATGTATCTTGAGTATTATCCCTGTTAATTTTATATCCTGTGATCTCCCCAAAGATCTGAAGTTCTTGCAAGATCCCCATTAGATTAACTTCTGGTTTAGTAATGAAAAACATTAGTCATTAGCATACAATACACTCTTCATAGTCCCAGTTCTCTAACTATTAAATAATGTCCACCTAAGCTGAACAGCTAAGTCTTCCAAATATAGCCATATACATTTATCTATCTTAAAAGATGAAGATAACCTTGAGACATTTTTAATCCTAGCTCATGGCCTTCCAAAGGCATAAACAAAAAGAACCACCTAACTTTATTAAACGTCTTCTCTGCATCTCAGCCTACTGCTACCAAATTCCTGAGCTGGGAGGCAGTATTCTCTAGCAATAATTTAACTGAGAGTAAGATATCGAATGATGATTTACATTGAATAAAGTCTGATTGGTCCATGTGAATCAAAGTAGGCAAAAAAACTCGGAAATCCTTTCAGCCAGTACGATGACAAAAATGTTTTTGTCATGATTAAGTACTGAAACTGGGTTGTAGTTTGTGCTCCTTATCTTTTTTCAGAGTAACCGAGACTGCAATCTCCTTCCACAACTGAGGAAACTGTCTAATCTCTATTATCCAATCTAATAAAGGCACAACCCTTGGCAATAAAATATCTTTTCCATTCCCTATTAATTAAATCTCAAAAGGAATGCCATTTTGTCTAGGAGTTTAACCCTTATATAAGGTAGAGATTACCATCTCCACCTCCTAAGGTGAGATCCGTGCAACCAGCACAGATACATTATTTTTTGAAAGTCAAGGTAATACCACAGATTCTATCTACTGGTATCAGAGGGATTACAGGTTTACTATCCACTGCATAAGATTCCCGAAAACTGTGTCACAAACCCATCAAGGATTTCCGAATGAGTCCTAATTACTCTACCTGAAACTGAGACACAAAGCTTTATAATCAGTCTATTCGATATCTGAACTCTAACTGTAAAATCCAGATGTTTAGGTAATCTAGAAAGTTCTCAACATCCCTAATTGTGAATACTTTCTTCATTTCATGAGACCATTCACCCAGAGCTGCAGTTAACCTTTTTTTTTGAGTTTTTGTGACCCAGACTTCAGCCTTCTTGTTATTCTCAGAAAGACATAACAAGGCCCTTGCCAATTCTGTATAATGAATATTTAACCTAGCTTGGATATCTGATTGGTACGTCTTCCCAAATTATCTACAAATCATACCTTATTCCCAATTAAGGGCCTCCCAGCTCTACAAGAGAGTATTGAGTTTATAAATCAATGTAGCATCACTTCCATCAATACATTAACCATCTTAGTTTGAGAAGTGTGCCCTTTACAAAAAATGTAAATTACCCTCCAAAATCTGTCACCTCTATCTCAGTTAAGATAACACAGAGAGAAATTAGTAAAAGAGCATAAACTAATTTAGTGACAAAATGTGAAACCCCCAATACACTATCCTCAGTAACCTTCCAATCACTCTACAAAGACAACACTCCCCAGGACAAATACAACCACATCTTACAATGTCTTAACCTTTAAGCCCTTAAGGTAAACTACCACACAACACAACACAATATATTTGGTTATTGGAGAGACACACCATTGCCCCACTCACCAAGCTGAGCAAGTAGACAGTCATGGTCAGTTGTCTACTGGGGGCAAGGATCTGGATTCAGGACATTGAACCATAAGAACCAGTTTTACTCTGTCATATTTCATGTGGGTGTTAATATCCTGAGACATACCACCCTGGACTATATGAAGAGAGACATGATAGAGTTTTTAGACTGTGTGCAGGTATGAGTTTAACACTGAGCAGCATTCTACCTTTTCCAAAAATAATGCCAAAATATAAACAGAAGATGATTAACTTTAACAATTGGCTGACCCCACATGGGTTTCAGATATTAGCAAAAACAATATCCACCACTATAATGCCTTTTTTAAGCAATGCCAGTCTGATAAACCTTCCAACGTTGTACATTTTACTCAAGATAAACTAAAGGTTTTACTGCTCAATGCTAGGAGTCTCAAAAGAAGCTCCACTCTCTGGAAGTGGTCCTCACCCACATGGTTCAAAACTGTGGAAAGCACCTTGCAGCGCAAGGATATAATGTCTTCCATAGATTTAGAAAAGCTAAAGCACAAACAGGGACAAGAGGTTGAGTTGTATCAATCTACAGAAAAAGTAAGCAATCCTCAAGATTGGTCAAACGATATGACATGTCTGAGCTTCTTCATGCCCAGCTAACTATAGGCAAAGTTTCCTATCAAATCCTTGCTAGTTATACATCCCTGTCTATAATCCAGGATAACCATACAACATACTTGAATGCACTGGAGTCACTCACCATTTAGCCAAACATCATATTCATGGGTGATTTCAAATATCCCACAATAAACTGGGATATATACACAACTACTAACATGCAGGCTCAAAGAAGTTTGTATTTTGCCAATGTAAACACCATAGAACAGCTAGTATGCACAATGATCTGGTACTCACAAATATGAGGGAATGGTGCACACCCCTTTGCGCAATGTCTTCAGTAGTCAGACCAGAACACAAAATGCTCACCCTTCAGATAAATATAAAGCCCAAACTCCCAGTAAATCCCAGAACCAGGAAAGTTTTTTTTTCCTGGGCTAAATACCTCCTATTAAGCATTGGCATAGCAAACTTTAACGCCCCCCCCCCCCGCAAACTCAGAGAACACTGTGGCCTATGCAAAAGTGATTGCAAAAATCCTGTACAGGCATTTAAATAACTCATCAAAGCAATAGTACCAAACTGAAACAAACTTATGACAAATTACAAAAAGAAGTCCCCATGGTGCCCCCCGTATAAATAGATTATGCAATAAAAGAAAGAAAACCTTGTATAAAAATGGGAAAGGATATGCCCAATAGACACAAAATTCCCCTCATCAGTCTCAACAAGCAGATCAGGGGACTAATCAAGTCAAAATGCAAAAAAACCAAAAAAAAAAAATGGCCAGCAAACAAAAAATCAGCACGGTTGGAGGTCAGAAAATTTGGCACTCAAGCCATCTAATAAGCATTTTAATAACATCAAAAGTTCTACTAATAATAATAGTGTTACAAATGATTCCAACATTCCTACGAGTTCCAGTTCAAATCAAGTGCCTAGCATGTATCATCCTAATAACCATAGTAGTCAGGGTTTTAAGAATGTTGCAGGTCTCCAGACGATCTATGTATGTCAACCAGAAGTGAACGGGAACAGGACTTGGGCAGAAGTGGCAGCCAAAAAGAACTTTCTGAGAAACAGAGGACAACAATGGAGGAATTGGAAGAAGAGAGGCAACTTTTGAAGGATGTAGGCACTGTTTGTTTTAAAATTGTTAATCTATCAAGTCATGTTTTAACCAATGAAGCTTGTCAAGTTTTAAATAAAGGATGGAGCTTTGTTCCTGCCAGGAGAGCCAATAAATGAGAGGTTATTAACAGTTTGGGAAATTATGTGAGAAATTTAACTTTAAGTTTTTGTTTGACAATGAGAATTTTAAGCTGACTGTATATTTTTTAAACCCAGCATTTTCAATCCACCCCTTAAGAAAGAAATGGAGATGTTTTTGAATTTATCTGAACTACAAATCATGGAACTGTTTGAGAAAAAAACATTTTTCAAATATTATAATTTATCTAAAGTTGAAAGAGAGGATTTTTATAGGTTTAATAAACAATGAAGGCATTTTAATTTTAAAGGCTAATTAAGGCAATGCTTTGGTGGTCATTGATAGGAGCATGTATAACAACAAAATGCTTTGTTTATTATCTGTTACTGATTTGTATAAGAAAATTACCTTTTTGGATATAAAAAAGCATACTCTTTTATAGACTCTCTGGTTGAGGAGTGATTTTATAGTGGTAGGATAACAGACTCCATTAGGAAATATTTGAGAATTGATAACCCTAAGGTAAGCCAGTTTTTTGGCGTGCCTAAAATTCATAAGGACTTATTACGACCTATTATTTCTAGCACCACTAGTAAGATGGAAAATATGGCTATTTTTGTCGATAACCATCTTATATATATAAAAGATACCTTTAATTTTATTAGGAAGGTTAGAGGAGAATTTAGTATTTTGAACACTGATGTATTAGTGACTTTAGATATAAGATCCCTATATACGGCAATTCCCAACACTAAAGAAATGGAAGTTGTTAGATTTCAATTATTGAAATCTAAATTATTTTCGAACACAACATGAGAAGTTTGTTAACAGAAAATTTAAGTTATAACTTCTTTGAATTTAAAAACAATTTTATTGTCTTATTGCCAAACTAATGGTGTTGCTATGGGGGCAGAGATGGCCCCCAGTTATGCCAATATCTTCATGCATGGGTGGGAAATTGTCCATATTTTGCAAAGCAATTTTGCAGTTAATATTGTGACCTTTATGCATTTTATTGATGATATCTTTCTGATCTGGAGAGGAGGAGAACAATCATTGAATGTGTTTATTTTGTATATCAGTAATATCACTTTTTATTTAAAGTTCACTTGTGAGTATAGTCTAACTCACATTGTTTTTTGGATGTTACTGTTTGCAAAATTAGCAGTAGGTTGATTACCAAGAAATGTAACAATGAAATGCACAATAATTCTTATTTACATTATAAAAGCATGCACCTAAGGAAAACCAATGAGAATATTGTTAGAGGGCAGCTTGTGCAAATTAGCAATTTAACTGCTAGTGATGATGATTTTTAGAGGAGAATTTAAGTTTTTGCAAGAAATTGGTCAACAGAGAGTATCCTGAGAGATTTGTGTCTGATATTTTTACTGAAGTAAGCTCACTTAGATACAAAGGAAATATGGGCATTATTAAACCAAAGGAAAGGGTTTTTAAAACACCTATGCCTATTCAAAATAGCATTGATTCAATGGTCATTAAAAATATTATCATTAATAATTAGAAACTTTTTAGTGGTAGTTCTGAGCTTATTAAAGTAGTTGGTGATGACTGTCCATCATTTACACAAAAGAAGGGGAAGAGATTTATAAATTATTTTTAAGCCAAATTAAATATGCCCAAAGAACAGTGTTTTAGGAAAGGCATGGCTAAATGTTTGAATTGCAATTTTTGTGGCTTTGTGTATACTGATGCTAATGAAATTACCATTAATAATTATAAAATTAGGATCAATGGGTTTTTTACATGTAAGTCCAGATTTGTGGTCTACTTGTTTTTTTTGTGTCTCATGTATGGCTTTTAATATTGTGAGGGAAATATATAAAAGACACACTGTACAGATAGGAGATGAAAAGAATGCCTTGGGAAAGCACTTTAAAAATGGTAAATTTAATGTTGCCTTTACATTTTATTTATTTATTTATTTTATTTATTTGTTGACGAGGTTAGTTCAACTGAGCCCATGGCCCTTTTTCAGTGGAGACCCGAGGAGAGAAGCTCTGACTAACAATACCAACTAATACATTACAAAATGAAAATCATAAATGATTACAAGTAATACATCAGAAATAGTCACTGGGAGAGAAACAAACAAAAAGAAAGAAAAAAATAGTGTGCTATAAAAATATAACCTAGTGGGTACAGGGTAAATATTACATGAAATAGACAATGAAGACAAAAGTGTGGTTATCCATAGGGATTATTTTGAGATTAACAGCGTTCAAAGAAGATGAAACTGGGTACTTTGCTCAAATATAACAAGCAATTGCTGCTGACTGCAGAGCATAGAATGTCATTGGAGGAAGTAGAATAGAGTTACATGTTATGGAGAACATTCTGAGACTGCTTTAGCAGTTTGTGGTATTGGATGAAATTAAAATTATGAGAGATTCTTCAATGCTTAGGATGAATTGGTGTGGTTAGAATACTCTTGGCCAGTTAAAGTAAATGCTTGTTACCCACCAGGTCTGAACAATTGTGAAGATGTTATAGATTATTTAAAAAGGAAGGGGTTAAAGCATTAAATGATAATTAAGCATGTGATGTGATTTATTAAGGATGAGTGAGTGATGTAACTTTCAGTCTGATGAAGTCTCAGTTTGTTGGCGAGATGAAAGCACTTACTGAAGCTGATATCTTAATAAAGTCTTCATATTGTTTTTTTATGGGCTTTTTGTTATTTTTATTACATTTGTTATATTCTGTCAATCTCTGTGAATAATACGACACCTTATCCGGACCAGAATGGTGTATCCTTGTTGACGGGGTTCCATTTATCAAGTGTTTATTTGCAATACCCTACCAGTAACTGCAAATCCTGATCAATGATGATTAGAATTCTATTATACATTTTCCATCCTAGAATTTGTACAAGCATGGAAAAAGTGAAACTACTAGTATAAAAGCTTACAACTATTTGCCTTTCTTTATATTTTATACGGTGTTACATTATGTATATAAGTAAAAGTAAATATAATTTGAAGTGGGTATGGGGTCACAACCAATACATTAGTTTCAGGAGCCCCCCCCCTCACTGAAGAAATACTTATAGAGAGAAATAAGTGTGGTCAGTTAGTTAGTAAAGGTTTTATTGTAGGGCTGCAACTTTATACTGAGATGATCACCCTGGATTTTAATGGATGTTTCCATGTGTTGGATGAGCTGTAATGTAAACAGATGCCTTGATACAAACAAAAAATGATTGACTTCAACAATTGGCTTAGTTTCTAGTATCCTTCAAAGGCGAGCCAGCATCTGTCAGCCTGGGATTACATAGTCGACAGACCTTGACGGTTTGCCAAAGATGGTCTTCATCTGTAACCTCTGAGATTTTGATTACTGGCTAATGCTCTTGCCACCCCCTTAGTGCTTTTTTTTAGGCAATGTCATAAGAATAAAAGTAAGTAAAGATAGCTTATAAAAACAACCTCAAGATCATGCTGCTAAATGCTAGGAGTCTAAACCAGAATCTGACCTCACTGGAATCAGTCCTCATTCTAGAAGATGCTGACATTTGTACATTCATTGAGACCTAGTTTAAGGCTACAGAAAGCACCCCACCTATACCAAGTTACATTTCCTTTCACACATTCAGACCACAAACTGAAGGTGTGAGAACTAAAGCAGGCGGTGTATCAATATTCATTGAAGATAAATACACCTCTAGATTGGTTAAACAGCATGATTCCTTTGAATTAATTCAGGCGCAATTGACTGTAGGTAAGACCACCCTTCCGGTCATTGCCATCTATAGGATGCCCTCCATGAATCAGGACATCCACTCAGTCTACTTCAATCTACTTGAATCAATCAAGATACAACCAACACCGTGATTGTGAGTGACTTTAATTACCCATCCATTGACTCGGTAAATTATACATGTTCTAACTCACTTGCCCGAAGGTTCCTGGACTTTGTTAACTCCAATGCCCTGTACAAGCTGGTTGACACAAGTAGAAGGGGCTCAAGCATCCTGGACCTAGTGCTCACCAAAATGGGGACAGCACAATCCCCAGTAAGTGACCATTACTTGTGAGATCTGACCACAAATCAGTCTTGCTAGAAGTAACTATAACACAAGATCCCCCTTAGCAACAACTAGACTAAAAGACTTCTCCAAGGCCAATTGCAACCTATAACATGAAGGCATAAATAGCTTCATAGCCCCACCCCCATTGATGGAACAGACACCTATGCTGAGTTATAGAATCATAGGATCATAGGATCATAGATAGTTACTAGACTAATGGTCCTAGAGCTCTTACAAGCCTAGCCAAGTTTTACTATTCTTTCCATGATCAGCACCTTTTGCCCCTATCTAAGAGGGACACAAGTAAAACCAAATACAACATGTCTACAGGAGATCACAGACATAAGCAAAGTAAATCAGTATGCACATGCAAGAATTTTCTCTAGGACTAACCTTAGAATGGAACAGGTTAAAAATCAGAAAATTAAAAAACTAGAGAGGGATTGGCTGGCTTACAAGGAAGGGATGGCATACCCAGCCTTGCTACTATATCAAACCTGGGGGAAAAAAAGTTTTTACTCTGGTCCTCAGGTTGTGAATCAAGGGCCATCTCACTGTGACCTCACTGTTAATGAACCTATTGACAGGAGGATTGTCACGAATGACCAGACTGAATCGGGGTATCATGCCAATCCCTCAGATTTTCCTCTACTGAGGAGGTCAGAGAGATTAAAGCAAAAGCAAGAACACCAACAATGGAGGAAAATATGATAGGACTGAGCTGTTACCAGCACCAACTAGAAACCAGAATGGGACCTCTTCCCTCAAGGCAATACCAGTAGAACAACTTGGGATAGACATGCCCTCCATGGTGTTAAACACTGCAATTGTAAGAGAAGCTATTTATACTATCCCATAAGAGGTTATAATCTGCTTTGCAGAAGTTTTTTAGTTTATTTGCTGCTGGGGCAGCATCAGGTGCAATAGTTACTTCAAATGAGACTGATTTGTGGTCAAATCTCACCAGGGAAGACCTCGCAATGGGGGTGCTACAGTGGTCCCCCATAAGGGTAAGCACCAGATCCAGGTTGTTGGCACCACTTGTGGGAGTGTTAACCATCTGATCCAGGGCATTGGAGTTAATGGACTATTGGGCAAGTGCATTTGAGCATGAGTAATTTGTCCAGTGAATGATGGGTAGTTAAATTCACTCAAAACCATGGTGTTCAGATGTATCCTGATAGACTCAAGCAGATCCAAATAGGTAGTCAGTGTCCTGATTCATGGAGGGATCCTGTAGCTGGCAATGACTTGAATACATGTCCTACCAACAGTTAATTGCACCTGAAATATCTCCAGGGAATCATGCTGTTTGAGCAATCTGGAGGTGTACTTATCTTTAATGAAAATTGATATACCGCCTCCTTAAGTTTTCACACCTTCAGTTTGTGGTCTGAATGTATGGAAAGAGGTGTAACCCAATATGGCTGAGCTGCTCTCCACAGCCTTGAACTGGGTCTCTGTGACAGCACAAATGTCTGGATCTTCCAAGGTGCGGACTGCTTCCAGTGAGTGCATTTTCATGTTAAGACTCCTAGCATTTAGCAACATAACCCCGAGGTTGTTTTTAGATGGAGTTTTTATGTCAGGAATGTTGTCCTTGAGACACTGCCTAAAAAGGGCACTATAAGGGGGGTGACAAGAGCCTTAGCTAGCAGCCAAAATCCCAAGGATGACAGATAGATGAAGACTATCTTTGGCAAACCACCGAGGTCTATCGATCATGTTGTCCCAGGCTGACAGATACTGGATACCCTTAGAATGACACCAGAAACTAAGCCAATTATTGAAGTCAGTTATTTTCTGTTTATATCGAGGCATCATCCTTAATGAAGGAAAATGTTGCTTAAGGCTAGGGACACCTACCTGAAACACATAGTCTGAGAGCTCAGTCATGTTTCTCTTCATATAGTTCAGAGAGGTACGTCTTAAGTCATTTACACCAACATGGATTATGACGGAGTCATAACAGTACTTGCTGTTGGGAGACTTGAGTGCATGTGTGATATAGTGAATCCTAGCACCTGACAGACAGCTGACCATGACCTTTTCTCCTATCCAGCCTGATGAGAGGGATATCTGTGTGTTTCACAATGGAATTACCTATGACTAATACATTTGGCTTTGTGGTTTCCCTTATGGGCTTGATGGGCGAGACACTGCTACATGAGATTTTATATGTATTGTATACTGCAGAGGAAGTATTATGTGTAGTGTGCTTGTGTTTGTGTTTGGGAGGTCTCTGGTTTTTGGGTATGTTTCTGGTGAGGACTTCCGCATATGTAGGTAAGTGTGATGTGGGTTTTGGTGAGGTGTGCATGCTGACAACCCTTTCATTGTCATATGTACTAACTTGTGTGTGAGAGAGCATGGATTCAAGATCCTTAATATAGTTGCATCTCTCACATGTTGAGTTTGTGTGAACTAGAAGTAGAGGGTTGTCAGTGAACATAAGGCAGCTGCTACACTGTTGACTGGGGAAACTTTGGGAAACTGTCCATCCATATTGTTAGGTAAATGTATATGGTTAGGAAAATAGGTCATATCTAGGAATGGCTAGTGGGTGACAGGTGTGCATGTACCTCTGAGGCTAGGCTTAATGTTCTACCTGACGGTAGAGCGGGGCCATGAAAAATCTCTGGATTACCACAAGTTAACTGCTAAGGGAAAATTTAACAAGCAATATAGTTGCATCTAAACTACCAGTGGTGATTACAGCTATGTAGTTATGTACAATGGTGTACTACATGCAGACAAGTACAAAAGCAGGCCTTAAACAGAACAAAAGAAAACACTTTTATTTCAAACTAGCAAATAAATACACTCTCTCTGAGCACTACTCCAATCACCCCCAATAAGATGGGTCCCAAACAACACTATCATCCACAAGGGTACAGACTGGACTTCACCTACAAGGGTGGCTTGAATCTGATGCTCAGAAGTTACAAAACAGACCCAGAAACAGTAAACCTAAAACTGGGCTATCCTACAGCTGAACTAGTACATTATGCAGTAAAATGTGACAAAAAAAAACAGTTCAGACAATTCAAGAATACAAATACAAATTAAATGGGCAATGTTAGAGCAAAAGCAGGCACTTATAGTTAGTTGGAAGTAAGGGATGTCTCAGATCATTCAGTATCTCATTGAAGAGCTGGTTTTAGTGCTGAAGTGATACCAAACAGTCTAGATTCAGCAACTCTGAATCTAGTTGATGCTATAAAATGCAGAAGTACTAGAAATTCGAAGTGGATAAAATCACAGTCACAACAGCAAAAAAAAAAAAAAAACAATTTAAATAAGGCAGCAATTCACCAGCAATTCCCAGCTTAGAAGGGTGTAGGCCAAACTCTCTCACAACAAGAGTATAGACCACAAATCTTCCTAATGTAAAACAACTGGTTTCAGAGCCCAGGTGCTAAGACACTTCAGAAGATAGACACAATAGGCCTTCAACCAGCAATTTCCAGCTTTGAAGGCTATAGGCTATCCTCTCCTGTTATAAGAGTTTAGACCATGAATCCTCCCAAGCTAAAGTAACTGGTTTGGAACCCAAGTGCTTAAACCAGAATAAAGGCACTTAGAATAACAAGCACAATAGGCCTTCACCAGCAATTCCCAGCTCAGAAGGGTGTAGGCCACACTCTCCCACCACAAGAACCAAGATCACTACCTTCCCAATGTAAAATAACTGGTTTGTAGTCCAAGTGCTTAAACAAGAACTAAAACACTTTCAGAATAATAGGCACAATGAACCTTTCACCAGTAATTCCAAGTTTAGAAGAGTGTAGGCTATCCTCTCCTCCCACAAGAATGTAGAACACAAATCATCCTAATGTAGAATAACTGGTTTGGAATCCAAGTGCTTAAACCAGAACAAAGACACTGAGAACAGCAGGCACAATAAGCCTTCACCCAGCAATTCTCAGCTCAGAAGGGCAGAGGGCACCCTCTCCTCCCACAAGATTGTAGACCTCAAATGTTCTTAATGTAAAATGACTGGCCTGAAGATCAAGTCCTTAAACCAAAACTGAGAGACTTAGAGTATCAATTACAATTTAATCAGGTAACTAACAGGCAGCAATAAATGCAGCAGAATAAATACAATTGAACACTTTAAAAATAAGCAACAAAAGCAAAAATAAAGTAATAAAGTAGATGGAGATACAAATATAGTAAAAGCAGCTGAAAAGCTTTTTTTTCATCAGGCTACTAACAAGCAGTAATAAATGCAGCAGAATAAATGCAACTGAACATTTTAAAGACAAGGGGCAAAAGGAAAATAAAGTAATAAGTAGGAACAGACACAAATACAGTAAAAACAGCTGAAAAGTTCTTTTTTTTTTAGTCAGGCTACTAACTAGTAGTAATAAATGCAGCATAATACATGCAATTGAACATTTAAGAACAAGCAGCAAACATAAAGTAAAGTAATGAAGTAGGAAGAAAAACACAAATAAAAAAGCAGCTGAAAAGTTTTTTTGTTTGCTTTTTTTAAGTAGAAAGAGGGGAAAGAGAAGTTAATTTAAGTTTAAGAAAAATAAGGGGGTGGGCCTTCCCAGTTGATCTTACTGTACTCAGTAGAATGAACTGATGTCACAGGACTGGGAAGAGTGTCCAATATCAAATTTATAGTACAGGCGGATACCTCAAAAGCCACCAACAGTTGAGCAGGTGGGTGGGAAAAAATGGAGACAGAATCAGAATAGAAAAAGGAAGTACAGTAACAAGCAGATGGGATTACTTTACAAGTATAAGCAGTGATAAAGACAGCCAATAAATAAATACAGCACAGGAATGTAAAATATCACTGAAACAGAGCAAGAGCAAAAGAAATATATCAGTTTAGTAATCCAGATGTTCTTAGAAGCACACAAATTTTGCAGCCAGCCCCAGGTAAACAGCTACCAATGCTTTATATAAGCACATGTACAATTGCATTGACTCTTCTGTATCTGATAGAACCAAAGCAAGATCTTCAAGGAAAAGCAAACTTGCCTGGTGGACAACTGCCATTAATAGGCTATATAATAACTGAAAGAAATTGCTGTCTAAGAGTACGAAGGGACTGTCTCAAAACTGAAATCACTCTCCTAGTGAAGTCCTCCAAATCTAACTATAAATCCAAATTAGTTTCCCTAACTAACTACTTTAGTTACATCCATAACCCTAAAGGTAAGGCTCATATATGTGCTGAACTCGTAGTTAATAGTACTACCTATATAGAACCTATGGATATAGTAAACCTGCTGGCTGACAAGTTCAGTGAAAACTTCACTCCCCTGTCCCCACCACAAATACCCCAAACCATCCCTAACACCAGTCCCTCGCCTAGTATCTCCAAGGAGCAGTTCTTAAATGCCCTCTCCAAGACCAAAAACAGAGCATCTATGGTACCAGGCAACATCCAGGGCTGTGTGCTACATTTCTTAAAACAGGAATTAGCATCACCATAGAACATGTTTTTCAATCACAGCCTAAGCACTTGTCTTTATTCCCAGCAGAATAGAAAACAGCTACCATCATCCCTTTGCACAAAGGGCGTGCATCCACAGACCTCTGCAACTATAGACCCATTAGCCTGACCAGCCTTATCAGCATGGTCATGGAACGAATCATCATGGACCTTATTAACAAAGCTATAGGAAATTTCCAAATGCTCAATCTCACCCAGTTTGGGTTTGTCAAGGGGAGAGTATGCCTGTTAAACTAGGTGGAGTTCTTTGAGACAGTCACCAAAGCCTTAGATGAGGGCAAATATATGCATATGGCCTACCTAGACTTAGCCAAGGCCTTTGATACAATCCCCCACTCAGGCATCATTGATAAACTCACCCAGCTGGGTATCAGCCCATATACTGTCAGGTGAGTTGTAAACTGGGTCACTGATAGAACTCATACAGTCAAAATAGGGGACTGTACCTCCTCCAGCAGACCCATAACCAGTGGTGCTCTACAGGACTTGGTTCTGGGACCCTTACTATTTGGAATCTACTTCTCTGAAGTACAGGCTAAAACTAAAATACTGTGAATGACAAAGTTTGCTGATAATTGCAAACTGGGAGTGATCATTGGAACCCCAAGCAATGTCAACATCCTGCAAGAAGGTCTTACACAGACTAATGACTGGTGCCAAAGTCATGCACTTAAACTTAATGAAAAAAAATGCATTATCATCCCCTTCGGCAAAGGTGATGTTCCTGCAAACTACCACATCAATAACCTAATCACATAGTCAGTCATGAGAAAACTGGGCACACAGCTTGACAGCAACCTTAACTTCGATCACTGTGTCCCCATAGTGGTATGAAGGGCATTTTATATTGCTCATCTCATAAGGAAGGGCATTGTCTCCAGAAAAAAGAGGTTATAACCCCACTGTACTCTTTTCTCATCAGCCCTTAATAGAGTACAATGCTCCCTTTGGTATGTTCCTTGGCAAACACCTGTAACAATTGGAGAGACCACAAAGGTCCCTTACAAAGAAAATTCAGGTCTTCAAGAGCTGTTGTATGTGGACAACCTGAAATCATTGTCACTTTATTCGGTGTCATACAGACTGCTCATAGGTGACCTGTGCCTTGCATATAGAACAATATCTCACCCAGCTTTATTGGAAATGGTGCTCATTTGGAAGTCAAATAGTACATGGGTCACTCATTCCAAGGACCATAACCTGGTATGTGACATCAACAGAACTTGCTGGAGAGACAGATTTGTCTCATAGAGGTTGTCCCATCTTTGGAACAAGCTTCCTGTTCATGTTAAACAGAGCCCCATTGTTGTCCCTATTTAAGTGCAATTTGGATGACTGGATGGGTAACGGAAATTTACCCCGGGAGTTCCACCTCTGTCCCTCTTGGACAGGGCAATAAGTGCTGATTTTAGTGTCTGTTTGAACCAGACACCTTTGGGAACACTGGTTGAACTTGACTAGACTGGTAAGAATCCCGGGGCCATTAGCTTAGTAACCTCCTATGATCTTATGATTCTATGCAATTGTATGCTGTATAACCCCCATAATATTCAGTCTTCTGTGTCTATTTTTTTGTATTCGGCCAGTTTCAGGCTGCTTTAAGGCCAGATTGAAATCCTCATAGGTTCTCATCCTTTGACAGTATCCCCCACAGTTTAATCCACATCATCAATAGGTCTCCCTGTGTATGAGCTTAGGGTTCTTTCTACTGCATATCTCTGAGTGGGAGGGGGCCAGGTGCTGATCCATTATACTGCAGTTTTCAGTTTTGGTTCTTCTGTTAAACCATATGTCACTCTGCCATACTACATCATCCAGAGGAGTATACAATGCTGCAGTGAGAGCATGCTCTTACCTATAAGGGAACACATCCCTCTTTTGCTTGCCCCCTTGAAGAAGCAACAGCTTTGCTATCACTGTACTCAAATCACCACTAGTGCTCAAAAGCAAGCAACTATCCTTCTTTTTCTATCCCTGCCAGCTCCACCATGTACCTGCATTGAACTTGGGTCACCTGAATCATGGTCAGGCATTTATTCTTGTATTCAAATTCTATTTTGCAGAACTGTGATTTTTTTTTTTTGCTTAGTTTATTGTGGTCACTTTAACAGGAATGCTGCCTCTCAAGCAATAAAAAAATGATGAAATAGTTAAACTTGTCTTTAAAGTTTAAATTGTGATGTAATGATTAGCATATCAGTTGATTTTCATAAAAGCTTGTCTTTCTATTATGCTATTTTGGACATTGCAAAAATAATATTATGCAGATCTAATATTGCCTCTTTATCTGTATTTACAAAAATACATATATATATATATATATATATATACATATACATATATATATATTATCATTTTTTTTTCATTCCAGTGCATCTTTGAAGCCGCAGTTCTGTTCAAACTGTAGATTCTTTTGTTTGACTGCCGCAGTTCTGTTCAAACTGTAGATTCTTTTGTTTGACTGAAACAAAGGACAATCGAGGTACACACATTTCCTTTCTTTAAAAACAGAAACTCAAAAAGTAACATATTCACTTTTTTGTCTGTTTGAAGCTTTTATTATGTAAAATAGCAATAGCTCATGCCGCAAACATTTACTTTTATAATCACAGAGACATCCCAGCGCACACACATCAACACACATGTATTTCTGTACTGAAAGAAGTGTTCACTGCCTTACTTTGTATACATTTTAAAGGGAAAACTTGTGAAACAGATGTTTTGCACATTTTTAAATGGGGTAAAGCTGTAAGAAATAGTTTCCAGGGGTGACCATATTAGAAAATGTGAAATTAGTCTAAAGATTTACTGTCATTATAGGCAGAATCAAATTGAGATCACAATAGCCATTAGTTATTGGCCTACAGTATTGTTTACATAACATTCATTTTAAAAGAAAAGAATATGTATACTTTCTATTCTGAGTAGCAAATATAAAATCTATAAGAAACATACATATAAAAAATAAATATTTAATGCAGATGAGTCTTTATAAAAAGTAAAATGTTCTGGCACTAAAATGACATGATGTTTCATTAAAATTCAAAATACATTTGCTCTGTTAACATTTGATGCTAGAACAAATATGATAGGTGTTTATAGGTAATTGCCCAAGAGTATTTTATGGACATGTGTTACTATTTTCAAAATTCAGTATTTTATACACAGGTAATATAAATAAGCCACAAATTGTTAATAGCAGTGAGGGTACAGCTTCCTTGAAAATTGCTAATTAAAAGTTTAATAACGTCATGAGTGTACTCCAGCATTAGCAAGGATGAAGCCAGAAAACAACATTTTCACTCAGAAACTCTGTTTACTGGCTGACCCAACCTACCTAACATTTAAAAAAAATGGACATATCTTTCCAGTTCTCCTTGTAAGAAAGTTACATTTTGTTAGAGGCATTACTTTAGACAGTTGTAGCATAATATAGCTTGTAAAAGTGAGAATGTTTTTGAGTGATGCAAAGAAAAAACGTAAACTGTAGAGTATGAACAATATTATTGGCTACAACCTTGAGCATTAGTGTGGTATCTACATAACAAAGTGTACAGAAAGCAAAAACTTTGTATTGACTAAGCCTGACTTGTGTGTGTGTGTGTGTGTGTGTGTGTGTGTGTGTGTGTGTGTGTGTGTGTGTGTGTGTGTGTGTGTGTGTGTGCGTGTGTGTCTGTGTGCATGCACGCATGTGTATACATATATAGGGTCTATATTATATATTCGAAGCTTCAGAATTTTGAACCTCATATGTTCGACAACATATGATCGAAACTTGAATTTTCAAATATATAATAAAATTTTAAATAAAAAAACCCTTACCTTAATGCTCTGAGCAAGCCCCCTGCACCCCTACCCCCTCCCTACTTAAATATAGGAACTCCGAGACCGCACTTCCATGCAGAAAAGGGAAATTTTCCCATTCTACACATACAGAGCCATTGCCTTTCACCTTCGAACTTTTCAAAGTTTGATCATATGATGTTGACCATATGACATTCGAACTTTGAAACATTCGATAATTTAATAGTTACTCATATATATACACACACACATATATATATATATATATATATATATATATATAGAGAGAGAGAGAGAGAGAGAGAGACAGATTTTATATATATATGTATATATATATATATATATATATATATATATATATATATATATATATATGTATGTATATAGATATATATAGATATATAGATATATATGGGATCCGGACACATGCTCGACTAGCATATGTCCAAATCACAAAACATCGGACACAGATACACGAAAGTGCTTAATATCGACAAGCACTTCTGTGTATGTGTGCCTGTTTCGTAGATCGGACTACAGTGCGGGTAAGGGAAAATTCCCTTTTCCCCACTATAGTGCGATCTCGAAGTGAGAATAATAAAGTCGGGGGGTGCTTTGCCCCCCTGAAGAAACTTAGATTTTTTTTTTTGAACTACACATACATGGAAGCGCTTTTCGATGTTAAGCGCTTTCGTGTATGTGTGTTCGATGTTTTGTGATTCGGACATATGCTAGTCGAGCATGTGTCCTAGACCCATATGTAGATATATATGTATATTTATATATGTGTGTGTGTGTGTGTGTGTGTGTGTGTGTGTGTGTGTGTGTGTGTGTATATATATATATATATATATATATATATATATATATATATATATATATATATATTTTACATTTGTTGACCGGGAAAGTCCGACTGGAGCGAGGTTCATTTACAGTGGAGTCCCGGGGATAAAAGCTCCACTATTAAACTATATGTACAGTGGGAATTTTTACAATACAAGATATTTCATGCAATTAGAACACGATTTCATTGTGACAATACAATAAGACATCACATATGACAGTATAAAAGACAATATTTTTGCTAAGCAAGTTTAAGTGTGACCAGAGGAAGGCCCTGTATGGCAGTTTTGAGGAGTTGTTAGTACTGTAATATAGAGACAGTAAGCAGAATATAGAGGAAGGTAGGAAGTATTTGAGGAGAGCAGGAAAGCATTTATGTGATGCAAGGACAGAGCCAGGAATGCAAGAGGTGTGCTTTGAGTGATTTTTTGAAGAGTGAGATAGACGGTGCTGAGGAAATATTCTGGGGGAGGTTATTCCACATTTTTGCTATGGTATGAGAGAAAAGAGCTTTACCTGCAGTGTTGTTGGCTTGAGTTATACGCAAAAGGGTTTTGTTAGATGAGCGGAGTGGACGGTTTGCTGAGTATTGGTTAAGTAGTTGGTTCAGGGCTGGAGTCTTGTGGAGATTCTTTAGGATGTTATAGGTGAGGACTAGTTGGTGATAAGTAATTAAACAAGGAAGTTCTAACCACTGTAGTTCTTTAAGAACAAGGCAATGATGGCTATGAAAAGCAGAGTTATTGGCGAATTTAGCAATTTTATTGTAACATGACTCTAGTTTGTTCATGTCTGTTTTCCTAATGTGGATTAGGATTGGAGATGCATACATTAGGGTAGACAGAAGGTGGGTTTGGGCTAGGGTGACCCGTGCTTGGTCTGTTAGGAAGTGTTTGTGTTTATACAGGGTTCCTAATTTTTTATGTATTTTCTTAATGGTTTGAGAGATATGGACATTGAAGTGAAGATCTTTATCTATTTCAATGCCAAGGAGTTTTGTATGGAGGGAGGGGTAAATTGTGGTGCCATTTTTGGAAGTGATTGTGAAAGAATGGGGTGTGGGCCTGTATATATATATATATATATATATATATATATATATATATATATATATATATATATATATATATATATATATATATATATATATATATGTGTGTGTGTGTGTGTGTGTGTGTGTGTGTGTGTGTGTGTGTGTGTGTGTGTGTGTGTGTGTGTGGCATTTTACATGAATATACAATATACACAGGAATTGTCAGCTTACCTTGGAAGTTCCATGAGTAGATGAACTAACAGGATGCCGCTTTCTACAATATGACGTCCAGAGAAAAATAACTTAAATTGCTTCTGGAGCTAAAGTTAAAATGCAGGTGTTTCAAGGGAAATGTAAATATTTTTTTCCTAAATGAAGCGTTGAGGGCTTGGAGAAGGGCAGTAAAATTAGTGGAATTACTTGCTGATTTTAACCAGATGATTGCGCCATTTGGACACCAGCAAGTTTTCATTAGAGAATCTAATTTACAAGCCATTCACCACATTCCAGTGGAACTGAGAAACACCCCCAGGTCCTAAAGAATGCCAACTCTACAAATTTATAAGGGAAAATAAAAAGCATAGTTTATTATGAGACCACAACATAAATGATTTAAACTTATGTAACTGAGCTCAAGAGAAATTAACAACTACAGAACAGCAATATATTTCTTAAATAAACTATTTGCTTTATTGGAATAGATGCTGTTAAAATACATACAGAGGTTGCACATTCATCTTTAGATGCAGTGTTGTTAAATGTATCTTATTTAGAGAACCCTGTAACACATTCAGTTAACATATATTATTATACTTCAAGTCAACAACCAATAAAATACAGAAAATGTACTGCTGCAAATGATTAGTGCTTTTTTTATTTGTTTTGAACTAGTGTAATTCTAAGAGTTTTTGACCTTTACTTCAATAGCTTATTACAGACTGCAAAATTAAATGTGTTTAACAAAAACTATAAAGTCTGGTGTAAAAATGAGGTCCATTTCCTAAGTTGGTAATAGTTCTTGGGGTATGTATACAATCCCAGAATTCTTATCAAAATGATTAGAATAATTTGTCCAGTGTCTTGATCAAATTACACTAGTCTTTAGAAAAGCCCAGCGGGATTAACTTGATCAAGAAAAAAATAAATAAAAAAGAAATTAAAAAATACAGTTTTACTAGTCAGTCCCCTGGATTCTCAAAAGCCTGCACGGAGTGCAAGATGAGTGCAGTAGCTCACGCAGGCAATATGTCTGCCGTGAGATCCAGGAACAGCTGGCAGGGGCATGCACGTGAGCTCCAGCACTAATCTTGCATGGACTAAGCCCTGGAATGCAAATCACCTCATTTGCTGGAGAAATCCATGCAAATGAGGTGATATTGCAATCCAGGAAGCTTACAATAGTCCGTGCAAGACAAGTGCATTCTGCAGAAATGTACTCGGTTAGTAACCGAGTACACTTCTGCAAATTCCAAAACGGAGCTATGACAGCTCCAAATAAAGGCTGCATATTATTGAGGAAGCATGCCAATGACCAAGTAGAATGTTATTGGCATTGCAAACTGTTTAAAAAATAAATAAAACCACTTTTATTTTTTTTCGCTGATCTCAGCTGTTTAAGCATATGGCAGTGGCGCGCAAATGGAATCGGGTGTAAAACAAGAAAATAAACTGAAAATGAGCGAGCATTCTAACAAAAATCAGTATTCTGCCATGCAAGTCAATGGCAAGGAAAAGACAACCTGGCCAGTGATTATTGGTTGCTAAGGGGGGAGGCTCAGTGTGGGACATGTAGCTATGCATTAGCAGGCAATCCTATGCAAATGAGGGAAAGGTTAGTGAATCCTAGATTTTCCCAGGGTGTGAGACAGGTCCCAAGAGTGTATGAGTATAAATAGCTGGATGCAAGACTTGGATATAGGTGACATCATGGAGGGGTGTGTCAGGCATACTGTAAGTGGATTGGAGACCTGTAGCTCGGGACTGCTCCTAGTGTAGCACAGCTAAGCTAGGGGTGTGTCTAAACCTGCCTAGCACTCTTTACAAAGTGTAAGCATTGCACACTGGGTTTTACAGGAAGAAAAAAGAAGTTAAACCAGGAAATAGCAGCTCTGTGCACATTTGAGCACTCTGTTTGCACGGCGCTCACACAGGCTTAAACAGGGAGGCAATGGGAAGAGAAAACAGCAGTAGGAAGGTAATCAAGGAGAACTAGCTTAGCTGACAGGTGAAATGTATCAGAATCAGCCAATTACACAGGCAGCAGCCCAGCCCAGCACACCATTATAAACTATGCAAACACCTTTCATCCTTGTTTTTCCCAAAAAATCTGCACCACCGGTGTATACAGACGGGGAACTTTTACAAAACGAATGCAAGGGAAAAAATGTTAGGGGCTGCTTTTGCTATCATAAACCAGCATGTGCAAGAGGTTGAGGGTGTTGAGGCTGTGAATGCTGCTGAGCAACCCACAGTGAGGAGATGGAGAAGAGTGTACAGACCCAGGGTAATCTACCAAGGACTACATGAGCTAAAGATAGTAGAGTGCTATAGGGTGGACAGGGACCTTCTACAGCAAATTGTGGAGCTGTGCCAGCCACGTCTTACACCAGAACTAACAGAGGGGAACCCATCCTAGTGGATACCAAGGTATATGTAGGCCTAAGAATATTAGCTACAGGTACCTTCCAAAGGCCAGCTGGGGATATGATGGGGATTTCACAGGCATCAGCATTCAGGGTACTCCACTAGTTCCTGGATGCCATGTCAGCACATGTCGGTGAGCATGCATATTTCCCCATCACCGTGAGGTGTTGGCCAGCAATATGCATCTCTTCCACCAAATAGCAAAATATGCTGAGGTAGTGGGTGCAATAGACTACACGCACATATGCATTAAAGCACCACCAGTTGAGCGGGGTAGGGTCTACATCAACTGCAAGGGCTTCCCCTCCATCAACTGTCAGGTCGTGTGCGATGTCCATGGCATAATAATGAATGTGTGTGCTGGCCACCCTGGAAGCTACCACGATTCCAACATCTGGCATCTGACGCAGCTGTACCACAAATTTGCCAGTGGGGACATCCTGCATGGTCACCTAGTGGGGGATGCTGGATTTGCACTGGAGTCATGGCTGATGACACCCATCAAAAATGCACACACATCTGAACAACATCTCCATAATAACACACACTCACAAACATGAATCATAATAGAGCGTGTGTTTGGGATGCTCAAGTCACGGTTCCGGTGCCTGGACACATAGGTTCATAGGTTCATACTAGGCTATCTGCCCTAGGGCATTTATAAGCCTAGCCAGAGTGTGTTTGGCTTTCACCACCCATTTTAAATTAATTTTGCTATGCCCTTTTTTGAGGTTAGTATACTGTGCCTCTGTCTAACAGTGACACAGAAGTGATACCCGGGGTAAACCTACGATCCCCCATCCACTCATCAAAATTCCTCTTGAAGAGAGTCAATGAGGGACTCTGCCTAACCTGGACTGGGATTTTATTCCAGAGTGAAGGGAGCCTCTGGGTTATGAATCTGTCCCTCCAGCATGTCCTATTTATTTCAGAGCTGAGGTTCAAGTCTCTCGAGCGCATAGCTCGATGGGATTTGGATTTCTGAGATGCAGCATGTCCATTAATTCCGGGTTGGACATGGCTTTATACATCAGGCACAGATCGCCTCTGAGCAGGCGGTATGCCACTGAGTAGAGCTGGAGTTTCTTTAACCGGGCAGCATATGGCATCTGTTTGAGCCCTTTGATCCTCTTGGTGAGGTACTTTTGGGGTCTTTCCAGTTGCTGCGGGTGTCTGGCAAGGTACATCCCAAAAGGGGCATTGTACTCAATTATGGGCCTGATGAGGGATGAGTAAAGAGGCACGATGACCTCCCCTGATCTAGATGTGAATCCCTTCATGATTAGGTGGGCTATATAAAATGTTTTTCTAACCACTTTGGCCACGTGGTTGTCAGATGAGAGATTGCTATCAACTTGAGTCCCCAGGTCCATAATTACTTCTTCCATACTTAATGGATTACCACTTATGTGGTAATTTGTGGGCACTTTGTTTTTGCCAAAGGGAATGACTATACACTTTTTGGCATTTAGCTTGAGGCCATGGCTCTGGCACAAGTTGTCTGTTCCTATGAGGCCCTTTTGGAGGATGCTTGTGTCAGCTGGAGAGTCAATTATGGCACCCAGTTTGCGGTCATCTGCGAACTTGGTCAGCCACAGTCCTTCCGTGTTGGCCTGTACCTCTGAGAAATATATACCGAACAAGAGAGGTCCCAGGACTGAGCCTTGTGGGACGCCACTTGTAACTGGTTTGGAGTCTGACATGGCTCCAGCAATTCTAACCATGTGGGTTCTGTTCTTGAACCAGTTAGCAACCCATCTGTGTGGACCACCTTCCCCTCGTCAATGGCCTTGGTGACTGTTTCAAAGAAATCAACCAGGTTTAAGAGGCAGGATCTGCCCTTAACAAAGCTGAACTGGGTAGGATCCAGTGTCTGTAGGTCCCAAATATCTTTATTTATAAGGTCCATGATGATCCTTTCCATAGCTTTGCAGACCAAGCTAGTCAGGCTTATGGGGCAATGGTTTCCAGGATCCGTTGAGGCACCACCTTTGTGGAGAGGGACCACCGTTGCTGTACGCCACTCTTTGGGTACATATCCTGTAGTAAGGCTGAGATTGAACTGTAGTTTTATGTTTGGGTTTAGCTCTTCTTGGAGTTCATGTAGGATGCAGCCCGGGACAACATCTGGTCCCATTGATGCTGTGTTTTTTGCTTTGGAGAGGGCGGCTCTTACCTGAGCATCTGAGATGTTAGGGGGGCAGCACTCTGCTTGGATAGATATTTGCCCTTTTGGTGGGGAGGGGGGGAGAAGTTTGCACTGAACCACACAGCTAGCATGTTGGCAATGTCTGTGCGTTCGGTGTATTTTTTGTCATTTTGGACTAATTCTGAGCATATCTGGGAATTCCCACCCAGGTTCCTAACATAACTAAAGAAAGCCTTGTGATTATCCTTAGTGTCCTGTGCAATTTTTCTCACGAAACTGGCCTTAGACGATTTTATGAGTGCCCGTAGTTTTTTGCTAATACTGATCAGAGATGCCTTCCCTTTTTGGGATTTTGCTCTATCATGTAGTAGCTTCCTCCTTCTATTGTATAGTTTGTTTATGGCTGGGGTCCACCAGACAGAACGTCTGCCTTTGGAGGATTGGGTCTTGGTTTTATTTGGGATTGCATGATCCATGCATTCCTGAAGGTGTTCATAGAATGCGTTTATAAAGGATTCTGCGGTCTGGGCAGTATTTTCCACAGGCCCGGGGGCTTTGAAGGATTCCACCTCAGTTTTGAGGAGTGTGAAATTTGCTTTAGAAAAGTTTTTCACTGTGGTTTTCTGGGCATGGGGTGGGGTCGTGATGTGAATATCCAGTGAGATTAGTTTATGGTCTGATCTTACCACTGAGGGATATACTTCTGGTCTGGAGCATAGAGTCCCCATGTTGGTGATGATCAGGTCCAGTATGTTTTTCCCACTTGTGGCAGTGGTAACAAGTTGTTCCATAGCATTTGAGTTTATAAATTCAAGGAACCTTTGGGCTAGGGTGCTGGAGCTAGAGTAATGCTCCCAGTCTATGTTTGGGTAGTTGAAGTCGCCCAATATAATGGTGTTTGGAGAGACCTTCATATTTTCCAGTGTTCTCAGGAAGGCCGAGTGGAGTTCCTGGGTTTGGGAGGGTGGTCTGTAGCAGGCTATAAACTGGAAGGCAGTTTTACCCACTGTTAGTTGCACATGGATAGTCTCTGATTCTTCGTGCTGTGCCACCAACCTGGAGGTGTGGGTATCTTTGACGAATATTGATACTCCCCCTCCTTTTGTGGTTCGGTCCAAGTCTTGGGGCCAAAAAGCATGGTATGAGGTATAATCTGGTAGTGCTGGGGTGCTCTCGGGAGCCTTGAACCAGGTTTCTGTTACTGCACAGATATCGATGTTCTCCATGCTAAGGAGAGTTTTGAGTGCATGCATCTTGAGGTTTAGACTTCTGGCATTGAGTAGCATTACTCTTAGTTTCTTATCCCTTGTGATACCTATGGAGGTGGGTTTGTCTTTTGAGCCTTGCCTAAAAAAGGCACTATGGGGGTAGCAAGAGCCTTTGACAATATCCGAAAGCCCAGGGGTGATAGGTGCAAGCCATCCCTAGTGAAGCATCGTGGCTTGTCGAGCATGTCATCCCAGGCTGACAGGAATTGGATCCCCTTTGAATGACACCAATACTTAAGCCAATTGTTGAAATTGATCATCTTGTCTTCATATTGTGGCATCATTCTTGGTGAGGGTAAGATGCTACTCAAGGTCAGGGTCATACCAGCCTGGGATGCATGCTCAGAGAGCTCATCTATGTCTCTTTTCATGTAGTCCAGGGAGGTACGTCTCAGGTCATTCACACCAGCATGGACAAAGACTGAGTCATATTTGTACTTGCCTTGCAGTGACCTGAGTGCTTGTGTTATGTGGTGGATCCTAGCGCCTGACAGGCACCTCACAGTGACCTTCTCCTTGTTCAGCCTGGTGAGCGGGACGTCAGTGTGCCTGACGATAGAGTCACCTATTACAAGTGTATCAGGTGTGTTGTTTAGCCTTAAGGGCTGTGACTGTTCAGAACACTGGCTTTGTGAGCTATGTGTTGCACATCCGGTGGAGCCCTGCAGTACTCAACAACTACATGTACCCAAATTGTTCTTGTATGTGCAATGCTACACAATATGATCCTGCGGAAACAGCTGGAGCAGGAACAGCATGGGGCAGGGCCACATAGCCCCCCACCATTCCCAAGGCCTGCAGAGGCACAGAGTGACTCGGAGGAGGAACAACCTGAACCTGTCCCAGTAGGCAGAAGGAGGCATGTCCAGCATGCCCTGGCTTTGGCAAAGAGGCAATGCATAGCACATGCGCTGACACAGTAGGTACCCGGGAATTACACCTCTCTCTGACTCGCACATACAGTAAAAGGGATGCCAAACATGACACTAACTGTGCTCAACCATGTATAAGGAATGTACTATGTGCATCCGACATAGGCAGCCCTGCAGCACCACCCTTAATACTGGGACACCCACAAGGTAAGTGACTCACACATGCCAGTCGGGGGGGGCACATATCCAACAACAGTCACAGCCTGCAGGATAGGTGTAGTCAAACACAACCAAATGCTGTACTATGGCCTCTGAATGAGCCCCATGGGTAACCCCAGCCCTACACACACAGACTACAGCAGGCCAGCCAGTTGGATGTAAGTTGTGAAGGCTAGGAAGTCAGAAACTAATATGTAGGTAGTGAAAGCTACGATCTGTAGTACACTGGTATGCCTCTAGATAGCACGATAGGTAAGACTACAGACTGAAATGGTGTACCTGACATACCAGTAAAGTCCTAGCAACTGTGTAAAAGTATAAGGTGTGCCCCATCATCCTATGTACACTTATAGTAACAGTCACGTGTGCCCCCCCACCCCTGTGTAGAAATGTAGAAACAGTTTGGTGTCCCACCCCACTATGCAGAAATATAGCAACAGTCAATGCCAAATGACTGATGTATACCCTGCAGACACAGCATGTTACCTGTCGGTGTACAACACAAAGGTCAGCACCACAGTACAAAATACCTGGACTTGATCCACACATGCAATATAGATGGCCATACTGGGCATGCTCACACACAAAGGAATGAAGGCAATGTCAGTCAATAACATACTGAAAGCCCATACTGGGCATGCTCACACACTTAAACACAAGAAGGCCATGTCAGCAAACAACAGTGAACCAGACATATCTGGCAGTTGCAGTTCTCAGTGCAGACACATGTCAGTATGCACCACTCCTGCCTTGCACACACAGTGGATAGGAATACAGACATATATGTAAGGACAGCACACTATAATAGGCCAAAGGTAGACAGACATAGATATGTTGAAGAGGATGACCGTGACAAGGAGCCATCTGGGCCTGTCTCACCCAGCACACAGCAAAAGGGCCCCAAACATGAGGTGCAGGTGTCACTCACTGCAGATACTAGGCATCAGTATCTGTCAGCATGACAGTGTGTTGCACGTGCCAGCTGTGCAACATGACTGTACAAGGAAGTTTTCATCTAGTAGCTGTATACATGTACCTGTGGCATATGACCCTGTGTGTGCCCGCATGTGGCATGTCAACCCCTACATGAATGGGTTACGGCCCATGCACACACCACCTTCCCCATAGCAGTATCATGACAAGCCTGCTGAGGTCATGCAATGTGAAATACACCTTTGGGGGAGCTGAAGCTCAGTAATCCCCATGGCGTGTCCCGTAACTGTGTACTGCTGTACTGATAAGCTAGTTAGGTGGTAGTCCTAACCCCAGACTTGGCAACTGTGTGAGTGTGTGTATGTGTGCATGTCTTGGTCTCTGCCTGTGTAGAGAGAAATGCTTTCTAGGCTACTCACACTCAGTACAGTTCATATACACAACACTGGCAAAGCTGCAGATGTCACGCACCTAAAAATACACTTCTGGGGAAATCATAGCCCAGTTATCTCTGTAGCGTGTCTTGTAACTGTGTACTGCTGTAGTGTGATAAAGTAATGAGGTAGGTGTTCTAACTCCAGACCTAACAACTGTGGTTGTGTGAATTTGTGTGTGTGTGTGTGTGTGTGTCTAACTGAGTAGAGAGCAATGCTTTTTAGGCCACTCACATCCCGTACAATACACATACTTGACTTTGGCAAGGCTGCTGATGTCACTCACCTAGAAATACACCTCTGGGGAAAGTATAGCCCAATAATCTCTGTAGCATGTCTTATAACTGCGTACTGCTGTAGAGTGATAAAGTAATGAGGTAGGTGTTCTAACCCCAGATGCGGCAACTGTTTGTGTGTGTATGACTGAGTAAAGAGCAATGCTTTTTAGGCCACTCACAACCCGTAAAATACACATACTCGACTTTGGCAAGGCTGCTGTTGTCATTCACCTGGAAATACAACTCTGGGAAAGTAATAACTGAGTAATCCCTGTAGCGCATCCTGTAACTGTGTACTGCTGTAGTGTAATAAAGTAATTAAGTAGGTGTTCTAACCCCATACTTGGCAGCTCTGTATCTTTGTGTCTCTGTCTGTTTGTGACTGAGTAACAAACAATGCTTTTAAGGTTACTCACACTCCTTAGAATTCATATACTCAACTTCGGCAAGGCTGCTGATGTCACTCACCTAGAAATACACCTGTGGGAAAATCATAGACCAGTAATGTCTGTAGGGTGTCCTGTAACTGCATACTGCTGTAGTGTGATTTAGAACTGCGGTAAGGTTCCATCTCCACCTATGGCAGTTCTGGATGTTTGGTGTGTGTTGCAATGTCTGTGTATGGAGCAATGCATCATAGGCTACTCACTCGCAGTAAATTTCAAATGTCCTACATTGCCAATCCTTCTGATGTCATTCACTGTAAAGTAAAACTTTGGGGAGAAAGTTCATGAGTAATCCCTGTGGTGCAGCTTATAACAGCTCTATGCTGTAGTATGGTATAAACTTCAGTCAGGGGTTCTATGCCCACACATGTCAGTTGTGGATGTATTGTATGTGACTCACTGTCTGTGTAGGGAGCAATGCAATTTTAGGCTAGTCACTTGTAGTACATTTGAAATGCCCTACTTTGGTAAACTGGCTGATGTCATTCAAAGTGGAATACACATTTAGGGAAGGCTGTTTCTAGCAATCCCTGTGGTGCGTTCCATAACAGCTCCATTGTGTGTGTCTCACTGTCTGTGTAGGGAGCAATGCATTTTAGGCTAGTCACATGCAGTACAGTTGAAATGCCCTAATTTGGTAATCCTGATGATGTCATTCACTGTGAAATACACCTTTGGGGAAATAGTATTCCAGTAATGTCCGTGGCGTGTGTGTGTAATGTGGAGGGGGTTTTGCTAATTTCTTTTCTGGTGGCCCTACCACATATCACAACAGATGTAAATTAGCTGGGGTGCAAAGCCATACCCATAAATGTGATATCAAAGCCAGCCATTCCAAGTAGCAACCCTACTATTACCCAGAGCACACACTCAACCCATGTGTCATATGAACACACATGCCTAGGCAGCAGCCAATATGTGGGTAGTACACTGCATATTGGCCACTGATAGTAGCTATGCAGTGATAGCAGTGGGCTACAGTGTGCATGTCACTCTGCCCATCTGTCCAATATGTAGGTACATGCAGACAGTGCACCTCTACCATGTTCGCCAATGGACACCTGCACCACCTGTGGTGCCTTCACATGTGACTCACAACAGACTTACCATGCCTGACAACATGTCCTGTATGGACAGATGACACTGACATCAGGGAATGCTGTTGGCATGCCATCAATGTAGGTGAAGGGTAAACCTGCTGCCTATTACCAGTTGCTGCTACAGGTGGGCAAGACTGGCACATCTGGTGATAATCTGTGTTCACAACATGGGACAGATACCCCAGATACAGTTCCACATGTCATTGTACATGCATGTGGGAGGTGTGCACATCCCAGACACCATCCATGTCATGGACTAAGGAACAAATACATGGCATGTGGTGTACACCATTGGCCACACACAATAGTCACCCAGGTGACTGGCTGGGGGATGCAATACACACCTGTTTGGACAAAGCAGTAACTACAGGCCTAAGCCACAATGCAGACCATTGTCATGTGGCCTGATGCCAAGGTTTACCCATCGCCTACCCTTGTACAGCCTGCTGGCACAGTTGACCACCACACACCCGTGTAGACACGCACCCATGCATGTCAGAACTGGCACCTTGTGTATTTATGTGTGTGTTGTATGGTGTGTATGTCCACATCCACACTCAATACAACCCCAGGGCATACTGAAGCATGCTGTCTGATGTCTGCCATCTCCTCATACTCTTTGCCCATACGGCCTCCGTATGACCCATGTGGTGCATGTGATACCTGCACATTGATGTGTTATGGCAATCCCACTAGTGATGAGTTGCACTCCTGGCCCTGCCAAGTGTGTCAGTGTATGTGCATCCCTGTGTGAGTGTGCCTGTGTTGATGCTGACACCTGTTCATGCAGACAGGCACATGCACAACACCTACCATATATCTACTGTATCCCTGTTGCAGATGTCACTCACCCTCACATATATGTTCTGAGTGCTCCACATCAGGTAACCCATGTGGTGCACCCAATAACTGCATCAAACTGTGATAGCACTGCATAGTTGTCGGGGTTTGATACCATGTGCTGGTAGGTGTGTGATACAAGCATGCTTCAGTTTTACACTCCCACCCCTCCCTGACATGTATTTGCCTCTGTCTGCCTCCCCCCACTCCCTCTCTGGTGAATGTGGAGACCCACGCCTGCCTTGCTTAGGCAGCAACATGTGTATTTTACGTGATGCTCATGATCAGCTGATGGGGTCTGCATGAATTGCATCCCTCCCCTAGCTGATTGCATGTGAAATAGCTGTGGTAACAATCCCATAGCCACTTGCATGGAAATACACTCCAATACCTAGGAACATCATGGAGGTGTTGGGCCTTTTCAGTCACTGTGAGCAGGAACTAGATCTGTTGTTTGGCAAACAGCATCTCAGATGGATTGGGGTTTACCTCTAACAACATACACTGTGGAAATAGGGCAGCAAACAGGAGGGTGATGTGCCTGACCTGACTACAGACTGTAAGTGCTGCTATACTGCATTTGGTTTAACAGTGTTTGTCTGGATATGCCTGTTGTACATGTAGTAATACCTGCCATGTCAGTTCCATGTATATGAGGAATCCCCATCTGCAGGGTCATCTGCAGACAGGGTAGTGCTGTGCCTATGGTTTCATGTGTTAGCCATAGTGCATCTCTCTGTGGAATGCAGACGGTAGTGTGAGGATTGCAGTCTCTAGATGTTGAAGGCTGCGACAGTTACTGACTTCATATCCCTCATAGGAAGCAAACACCGTTACAATGGAAAATATACAAGGTTATCACAGCAACATGTCTATACTGGCCCTGTGTATGTGCTGTCAGCCACACCACTGTCAACGTTTGTACATATGGCATGCATGAAGTGGTGCATATGTGCTGTATGCCATAAATAGTGTCACCATGTCTGATAACAAGCCAGTGATATCTCAGATTGCTACACATGTCATGTACAGTAGGGCTTATATTTCATGAAATAAGCTGGTCATTCTGTGGATGTTTGTACAGTACTGAGGTCTGTGTAGTAATGGTGAATGTCGGCAGTGTGTGTATTGTTATATGTACTTTAGCTTGTGTACAGACTGTGGTAGATGTCATTGTCCGAGTTCCCCCTTGTATAACATGTTACATTCTGCCCCACTGTATGGTACCGTTTTGCCGTACATGTTTGTAGGGCCATGCACACACATGTCTCATACAAAGATAGCCATCAGACCAAACTGTGTAGCAGCCCAGTACATGTAGGGACATTCTGTGAGTGGCACATGTGAGGATGGTGTAGAACAGATAGTCCATATACTGTAATATTATGCTAGCTTACCATATGTGGCTGTGGCTGTGTTCACATTGGTTGTGGTTATGCACTGTCACAAAGGTGCATCTTACCCTGTGCTGTGACATGGCTGTTGAGCCTGCTATATATGCAGGTACATATGCATTCCCCCCTATGAGATGTAGGCCAGTGTTGAGCCAGTCTGCCTGTAGCCTACACGGTGCATTGCTACATGCCTAGCAGCTTAGTGTACTTAACCAGTGGGATGTCATGTGCAGATACTTGCCAGATGTACTGCTGCCGGGCCTCCCTTAAATGTCATGTATGTCAGACAGAGCAGTGGGATGCTGTACAGATGTATGTCAATATCTAGTGGGTAGTATGTGTCCATGGCACCCCTGTACCAGCAGTCATTATGTGTCAGGCCAGACAGGAGTGTGTGAATCCAACACCTATGGTGCCAAATGTATAACAGTTATGTGTTGTACCCATCTACATGGCTGTCTGCAGCCATATTGTCAGGCCTGGTACACATGTGGTGCACTTAGGGAATATGTGTATACAACTGGACTGTACAGGGTGTGTCAGAAGATCCATATATAGTGGCTAATATCTCTGCTGCACTCCACAGGGGCATTACATGCTAGCAGCGGTACTTTACAATGATTTCCTTAGGATGTCTGTCAGTAGCCAATGGCACACATGTTATAAACGAATTTCTGCATCCACACACACCATGTCTGTAAAGGCAATCCCAATGACAGTAGCAACAGTCTAGTAATATACCTGCTATACATACCTGACATCCCCTTGCTCTACGACATTGGGACTGTAGGGGCTGGGGTACGGCTATACTCCATGTCCAGGACATATGGTGGAAATATATGTACATATGCCTATCCAGATAGCCATATATATATATATATATATATATATATATATATATATATATATATATATATATATATATATATATATATATATATATATATATATATATATATATATATATATATATATATATATATATATATATATATATATATATATATATATATATATATATATATATATATATATATTAAATGACACGTGTACTACATTGAATTACCACTGTCATGGCAACCACCCACTATACATCCCTACAGCATGTGGCCATGGTCCCTTTACATTTCCTGTGTGATTGATATCCATCAGGTGTGTGGGCATCAGTGATACAGGCAGCAGGTAGCAATACCTCTTACAGGAGAACTTGCACACTCAGAGTGGACACATATTTGTAGGAGGTTCAGGAACTACAAACAGACTGTGGGTAGAGTTGTGTAATGCTTTGCACAGTACTGGTGTTACAGGGTGTGTGTGTGTACATACTAGTTTACCTTGGAATGCAGTCTGTCTGCATAGCTAAATACTGTGGGCCTAACCTCTTGCTGGGCAGAGGTATGCTTATCATGTGTTGTCCATCCACCACACAAGCCCTGTGTCAGATATGACACTGGTGGTGTGTGTGTTGCGTGCTACCAGTACGTGGCTACATCCATGTCTATATCTAACCTCAATTCCCTGACTAAGGGTATGTTGCAGACTATCCTTTAACACCAGCACCTTACTTAGTGTATGGCAACAGTGTTCCACATATATGCCTGTGTTCCAGCCTCTGTCCCTCATCTACATACCAAGCTGTGAACATTTGTTATGCTGTTGGGGGTTGTTCTGTAGTGGGCTATGAGTATATCACACTGCCACTGCTGTCATTTGTATACTGCTGTTGTATTCCCTGCACATACACTGGGGCTGGGGCCATATATGTGTGGGCTTCACCTACACAACACATGTGTACCCTTATCCACTGCAAAGGCCAGTGTATGTAACAGTGGTATATGGTCTTGTATTATACAGTCCAGGTGCGGAGCACCATAAATTACCTAGGCTGTTACAAAAGTGGGGGTATCAGAGGTGAGCTGCCACAAGGTATGTGGATGTACAATACCGTATACTCCACCTATATTGCAATTACTTACATGACTTGGGGTGGGGTACTGAAAGCCTACTGCTTCCTGCAGTGCAGACTGCTCTGTGTGTTATGCCTTGTTATGTCCTGGGTACAACCCATATGATCACAAAATGTCTTTACCTCCTACGGAGTTTGCACAGAGTGTAGTTAGAGGCTGTTGAACTACACATATGCAGTATATACTGTTGATTATGTGGTACCCTGTGGCCCAGTCTGTCAGCACTATTGTACATTCTGAAGGGCTTGGCTTGGACTGCAACAGTTGTGAACCTTTCCAGACTAATGTATAAGTGTAACTGTTTCACAGTTGCAGTACTCCGTTTATATGGTTGTCAGTATTTGAACAGCTATATGATATGGCATAGAGGACCATTATGGTACACAATTAAAGGAGTCCCATTCCTGGAAATCTGTGTGTGGTGTCTTTCCTATGCCTTTCTATGGGTATATATTGCAGGCAATGATTGACATTAGTATGTTTAGCCCATACAGTGTAAAGTTGCTCAGGTGTTAACTGTAGGCATACTGGCTGTTGCATATTGTGTGCACCTCCTACATATGTATCTTACTGTACATATATCTGCGTGTGTATGTGTAGTCACATGTATATATATACATATATATATATATATATATATATATATATATATATATATATATATATATATATACACATATACACACACACACACACACACACACACATATATATATATATATATATATATATATATATATATATATATATATACATATACATATATCTGTATCAGCATGCATGTGTATGTATATCTGTATCCTGGGGACATTGACAGCTCCAACACATTACATGTCCTGTGGGAGGCAGACTGTACTTGGTAGTGTATTGCAGGGTGCAGGTGTTTGGCTGTGGGGGGATGCCTATTTGTACAAGATGAATAGTGTGTGGGGCCTCTCATCCCCATTAATGGTGCATGTGGACATAGTTGTATTTGTTAATCTGCAATCGCCTTCTACAGATGTAGGTCCATATATACCTATATAGATATATTTACCTGCTAACAGATATATAGGTATATGTGCATAGAGAGCAATATATATATATATATATATATATATATATATATATATATATATATATATATGTGTTTATATAGTTAGTAAAACAACATATATATTTGAATACATGTGAATCTATACATATATGGGTATGTTGTATCTGTTAAGGTTGCACTATAGCTACACACGCAGACATCTAGATGTTGGTATACATTCTCTGCACTGTTGCATGACAGGACTGGCTGATATGTTTCTGAAACATTGAATATATGTGCACCTGTTATGGCTTAGTGGTGCATCGGTTTGTGTAGGGTGTGCAGGATTCTTGGTTTGAGCCTTGCCAGAGTTGTTTAATTTATTGCTTGCCAGAACATGGCCCATTGGATAGAGAGTGATTAAGGCACCATAAAGCAGTTGTAAGTAGGTTTGTGTGTTCTGCCCAGCAAGAAAATAAACAGGTCCAGCAAGGCTTGTAACCAGGACCCTGCACATCATACACAAAGTGATATACCACTAAGCCATGGTAGATATGCATAATCAGGATGTTTCCACATATATATCATCCAGACCAGGTATACAACACTACAGGGAATGTATTCCACCATGTAGATGTATTTGTGTGTGTATATATATTCATCATTGAATGGATATAACATAGCTATATATGTAGATATAGGTATAGACATATCTATATACATATACATATACATATATATATATATTTATACATATATATATATATATATATATATATATTTATACATATATATATATATATATATATATATATATATATATATATATATATATTATATAAGCCAATACATACATATATACATAGATATGCATACAGCCATCAATATATATATATATATATATATATATATATATATATATATATATATATATATATATATATATATATATATATATATATATATATATATATATATATATATATATATCTCCACATGTCCACATATAGACAGCAGTAGGAATGCATATATGTCAGCATATATATGGCTCACCTTTCAAAGGGAGAAATCCATGTGTCCGGCAGCTGGTAGGCCTAAAGTCAGTTCTCAACATTGCACAATCCTGCAATACATGCCTAGAATGTGCAATGTGCGAATGTCAGTATGCATTTGCTCATTGCAGATTAGGTAATTTGGTTGCGGATGCCACTATAGTGGGGATGGGGAATAATTGCTTATCTCCACTGTAGTGCACACCAGGAGTTTGTATTTCACAGTAGGGGGGTTGTGGCAGGCTCAACACCTCAGAGGGGGGTGCAGGGAGCCATGCCCCCTGCCATTAGGATATGTATTCCAACTTGCATTTCGAGTGTCAGCAAAGGTGCCTTTAGAACTGCAATTCTCTTAACTGTGGTGCAGTAAGAAATGATGGGTTAGTCTTTTCGGATTGCGGAAAGGGCTGTTCGAAGGAATGATTGTCCCCCTGTCAAAGTTGAACACGTATATATCAATATAGGCATATATGGACATACATCTGTAGATGGAACTGGGAACGTAACCGCAACATATATGTCCACATGCACCATTGATGGGTTTGAGAGACCCAGACAACATACATCTGGCATGGATAGGTATTCCTCCCCAGCCAAATACGTTTGGCCTGCAATACAATACCAACCTCAGCAGATCCCATAGCCAAGACCCTACATGACAAGGGCAGTACATGTTAACAGTACTCCATCCCACCTGTAGGATGTAAGGCTGGTATTACTAACATATCATGCAGTACTTTCAAGTGACATGTCATGCTTGGGGGAACCCCCCTGGCAGGTGCAGTAAGTATCTGGGATCCCTCATACAATCCAATAGCCCTACACCTGACAATGGTTTCACCAATTTTGCAAGGACATCCACAAACCCACCATCTCAGCTGGAAACTACCACAAGGTAGCCTGATGACCGTGGTCTGCAGGGACATGGAACATACCAACAATGAACCCATGGCCAATGTCACTGGTTATCTCAATACACCAAAACCCACCAATGTTGGACTTGTCAAAGGCAGAGAATACAACCTGAACCTGGAATACCTCCTTAACCCAATCATGACAGGTGTAGATGAGGGTTAGGAGGTGCACAAACAATGCCTGTGTAGATCATAGCAGTCTTTTGTTCACCATCCTGCTTGTAGGAATGTGTGTAGTTGTTACGGGATTTACCTCCGTTCACAAGATATGTTTCCACCAGGACTGCTTGGCATATTCCAAAATACCACAGGTGCCATCCCGTGAGCATACAGTCCTTCACAAGTCATAGATGTGTCAATGCCCTCCTCCACACTGCTGAGGTGTGCAGCACTACTAGGGTTGCTATAACTCACTGGTTGTAGCTGTTGTGGACACGACTGCCATAATTGCAGTTACTGTTGCATCTACCCCACACATAGCTCTCTGTAATACTGTACAGTGTATGTAATCAGGTTGTTAGTTGTTGCCTACACCATTCACAGTAGTTGAGCACCTCACACCCTCATAAGGGTAGGCTATGCCACCGGCATTGGCACACACATGTTACTTAGGTGAGGATCGCAGTAGAGTGGGGAGAGGGACATACACCTTGCTGTTAACATGTTCAATGTCTTTCACATTGCAGACTGCATATATAGCACTGTGTGCTTGTGCCAATCCTGTCTTGGTGGGATTACATGTAAAACAGATGTGTTACTTGCATGGGGACATACCTCCATGTGTACAGTCATGTACCTGTACTACATCCTAACCAAAGGCACCATGTGTTGTACCCAGCCATGGCTTGTGTACCACCCACTACACTTACTGGTGTCCACTGTAGAAGGCCTGCTGATACCACTACACCCATCAGCCAAGTGGCACATGGACAAACACGACACAATCTGAACAGATACTGGTGACAACAATACAACATTGTTAATTAAAGTTATGAAGCATCATGGCTGCACAGCTACACCTTCCAAGATATTAGCATTTCACTTTACTGCTGACAACATGGTACACATTATTCCATTGCTATACTGTTGTACAGTCACCTTGTGCATCAGAACCATGTTAGCCTGTCCCTGCATCGATGTTATGGATGTCAGGCAGTGGCACAGGTATCAAGATATGCACAGGTTGTGTTGTTGGTTTGCAAAAGGCCTAGGCTGAGCCATACAATTGACAAAATGTGGGTGTGTGAGGGGGCTGAGTATTGTTATGGGCCACTGGTGATATTGTGTGTGCAGGTATGTGGTTGTCCTAGGTTCGTTGTTCATGTGTGTGTGTGTGTGTGTGTCTGCATGCACACAGTTCCTCCATGTGGCTGCCCTATACAGGGAATTTTGGGACAGCTGCAGACTGTACCTGGCAGGGTTTGCAGTTCACCGTCTCCAGCCATGGACACTGGACCTGTGCCTGGCAGGAGTGCTACAGGCAGTATCAAGTACAGTGCCAGACCGAGTACTGTCCCCTGAGTTTGACAGACATCCACTGGAACCAGGTCCCTCCTGGGACTGGCCAGGGCCACGTGCACGTTGTCTGCTATGATGGGTTGTGGACAACCCCCCCCACACACAGTGCTGGGGCTGGTACTGCCACTACAGGAGTGGCTGTGACTGTTTGGATGTCCACGGTGACTTGCAGTTGCTGGTGTTGCTGGCATATGTCCATGTGGCCATCGCAACTGTCCCGTCCTGACACATGGAAATTACATTTTGGATGAGTTCCAATGTCTCACCCCCACTGTCTATTCATGACCTCAGTGTATTTACTGATGGCACCTGCTAAGTCACGGATACTGTCAGTTACAGAGGTGTGATGAGCCCTCTGCACCCTCAGACCCTGCCTGGTGTACTGTTCCATTCATGCCTGTGTCTCCATGATAGTCTGGAACATGCATGTGGTTGAAATAGATGTTGCACGTCTGCCAGGTGCATGATGACCAGCAGTGCTCCTACGAGCACCCCTGCACATCTGTCTATGTGATACCCCACCAGACATCTGGCTATGGCTGCTGTGTCCTGACACATGTGCCATAGATACCACACTGTCCTGGCCCATGCCAACCATAGGTTGTCCCTCAGCTAGGGCCAATGGTGATGAGGTGTGTAGAGGCAGTGTGACTGTGTGCATGGATGGTGCGGATGCATGTGGGTTGTCAACTGGTGCCCAGCTGCAGCCCCTGATGACCCTTCCTGTGCCTCAACACATATATCTTCATGGTCAATGTCTGTATCAGTGACATCAGAGTCCCTGCATGGGGGAACCAGCCCCACCTCGTCACCTGTGAGGTAAATCAGGGAACAGACTGTAAGACCTGTACAACAGTGCTAAACAGTAAATACACACACACACACACACACACACACACACACACACACACACACACACACACACACACATGTGCAGACATGGCCACACACACAGACATACACACATGCAGTTGACATACATGGCAACCCATACAATACACCAGACAGCACCTACAGACAGCTCCCACAACCCCATAACACACACAGTAGCAGGCAATGGTGCAGTACAGTATCACACACATACCTGTAATTACACACGTCAGCGTGCAGGACATGTGGGCCTGAACAGCATGCAGTGCAACTGTAGTCAATCCCGTTACCAACATTATACATGGCTGTGATGCATGGCTTCTGTTTGTAGGTGATGGCCCTCCCCCTGGAACCCACTACACCCATGTCCACAGCATTAGTGAGGTGTGTGCTGTGTTACTGCACATGTACAGCATGCATTATGGGTATGTGTGTTAGATGTGTACATGGCCTACACCTTAGCTATGACATGCACAGTGAATTGCCAAGCATAACCTTAAACCATAATCACTGGCATCCGGATGCTGCCTTGCTGGTATCCAAAAGATATCTACATTGACATGGGATAGAGTTGATGTCAGTGGCCACAGCTGTGGCATTGCTACAGGGTGGCTACAATATTACAGTATGACAGCTGAAGTCCACAGTACTACAATTTATGCATTACTGCTTATCAGTACTACACAGCAACATACCCCACATCTCACACATGCATGGTCTACCTGTACAGATGCATACACTACAGTAGTCCACTGATACGCCCTGGAACCTTACCTTCATGCTCATTGTGTGGTGTGAGAGTAGCACCCACCTCCATGACCGTATATATGTCTGGAGCTCTTGTGAGCGGGCAGATGCTACCAAGCTGATGAACAGCTCCTGTACTCTGGTGAGGGGGGGTGGATGTTATGCCTCCCCCTTTTGCAAGGTGGGCACCCCGCATGGCAGCAGCACAATGTCGTACTTAAAGGAGCAGGTCACTACAATGGTGGTGGACCTGCTCATAAGTTCGGCTGTGCAACCCCACCTCATTCACCCTGTGGACCACATCAGTCCACATGGCTGTTCTCTCCTGCTGGTCCATGCTTGTCCATGAGAAGAGCAGCTGATAGTTGTGGATGATGATGGTGATGATGATCTCCTCAGAAGCACTGTATGCAGAGTTTCTCGGGTTTGTCATACTCCCTGAAAGACATAATGATGGAAATATGTCTGAGTAACTCACATGTCAAGTTTATCATAATACAATATACATATCAGTCTTCTGTCACCATATCAGCTCCAACATAATGTTCACACTATGCTAGTGGTATGTGTCTGGTATGTGTACCAGTGGGCCATATATTGTATTGTACAACACTTTTTGATATGGGGTTATAGACATGCTCCCTGTGGGGACACTAGAGTTGCAGGGCTGTTACAGGGTATTTCACCTGCATGCCATTGTCACTGCCACTATGTTTCCACATATGTATATGGTAGGCCAGCTGTGTGATTGCTACACATCTGCCATTCTGTAGTATTGGGGATATCTATGCATGCTGTTGGACATGTTCTGGGATTGTGTGGAATATTACAGCCCACATATGTTCCATGACAGTTGCACACCAGTATGTGTAGGGGTTATTTGCCAGCAGGAATACCACTCCAATGCGCACATGTTACCAGTCCACATCACATCCGTGGCCCACCATGGAACCTCATTATCCACTGTTGCATCACTACCTTCATGTGGAACCACCTCAGGGGATGGTGCCCCCCCCCCGCATGGAGCACACACAGATATGTATCTGTCACCAAGGTAGGTCACGGGTATTGGACATAGGGAGGGCCACAGTAAATGGGGTATGTGCTACATCACCTGGAAGCATGCAATACACATACACAAGGTTCAACATGCATGTCCCTCCTGCCCAGTGCACAGCCCAAGCACCTTTATGTCCATGAAGATGCTGTCGTGACTGTCCATGGGTGGGCACCATGCTCCCTTTGTTCCCATGAGGGGGCTCAATGGCCTCCACATTCCAAATGTATCTACCCATCCACACTGTTTAACCACCACGTGTCATATTCCAGCCCTGTATGCTGTCTTGTTTGTCACCCAACCAGACCTACATACCAATATGTGCCTAATACTCTTCACCAACATATATATCTCACCATCCCATACAATTGCAATGTGTTCCCAACATGGGTTACACACCTCACTGCACACTCCATCTTGCAGCCATGTACTGGTGTGCTGGTATGTTGTGTATTGATGTGCAATATTCTCTCACACATGTCATGGCAGGGAAAATGTATTGACTTGTATATATATATATATATATATATATATATATATATATATATATATATATACATATATATATATATATATATATAGTTTTATATCTATACATAAATATATATATATATATATATATATATATATATATATATATATATTCCCCCAGATTTACTAATCTTCCGTGTAAGACTAGATTAGTCTTACATGGAAGTGCCAGTGCAACAGTATGATGGCAGCGTGCCTTGCATATTAATGAGGGCATGCTGCCTCAACTCTAAAGCTTACACGGAGTGTGGACGAGTGTAGGGGGCGTGTCGGACTGCCGAGCAGTCCAAAAATACACACCCCTGCAATGAAGAAATTCCGCAATTTCGAGTTACATGACCGAGTCCACTCACATGTGTGTAATGTAACACTACACTCCCCCATATGTTAAACAACTGACAAAATTAAAAATAAAAGGAATTATATATTTTTTTTCTTCCAATATAGCTGCCCGTAGTTGCGTGGGTTTGCCCATTGCTTAGCTACAGTTAGCAGCTTAGACATTAGAAGAGGATCTTTCTTTTTCTTTTGGCTTTTCCTGGTTAGGGGTTGCCACAGTGGATCACCTGTCCACTCATGATTGGTAGTGGAGTTTTACAGTGTCGAGTTGCCAGCCCGGTGCCCAACCTTCCACAGAAGGCACACACACACCTAGGGCCAATTGTATTGTCCAATCCACCTACAGCATGTCTTTGGGATGTGGGAGGAAACTGGAGCACCCAGAGGAAACCCACATGACCGCAGGGAGGACATGCAGACTCCGCACAGAAGGCACCCGAGCCGAGGATCGAACCAGAGAACCTCTTGCTGTGAGGCAATGCTAACCACTGCACCACCATGGCCGCCCAGACACCAAAAGAGGATAATAAGAAAAATATATGCAAATTAAGCAAAATAGCGATAACGTTGTGGTTAGAGCCTTCGCACAAAGGAGGCATTCCCGGTTCGAGTCCCACTACTGCACGTTCCATTTTCTGTGGGAAATCTGTATACAAAAATATTTCCTGACATTTTTTATGTATAAGTTTTGTAAAAAGCATTGAAATGTTAAATGTAGTAGTGAACAAATTATATACACATATATATATATATATATATATATATATATATATATATATATCTATGAAGGTGAAATGGTTATGCATTCTGAAGCATGAGTACTCTATTTTAAGCAATATAAAGCACTGCTAAGCACATTTTACCATTATTGAGCATATTTAAATACAATTACATGTAGCTGCACACCAACGTTGGTTAAACATGCTCACACCTCCTTTACTGTACCTTAACCAGTCAGTTCTGGCCAGCAGGAAAATAAAAAGCAGTGACACGGCTCGAACTCAGGATACTGTGTACTATAGTCACAGTACTTAACCACTAAGCAATGACAGAATTTCACAAGCATGCACTTTCAACAGACACATATCTATCAAAGGAATTTTAAACATTGCCAACATCAGCTAAGCAGGTGTGCCTACAGCTGAGTTTTTCCAAAACTGGCCAATTACAAATAAGTGTTGGAAATGAGGCATATTTAAGCTCCACAGGTGGGAATACTTGCTATAACTGGTTGTAGCTTCCTTCTGCAGTCAGCATGGCTGGTGTTGGTGAAGGCACTCGATTTAGAGTGCAACGCTGGGGCATCCAGGAGTCCAAAGTAATGGTTTGGCTGCTTGTCCACAATCATGAGGAAAGACTCCTGTGGGGCCAGTACCAGGGTACCCAATATAAAACGGAGGCCTGGAACAGTCTTGCCCATGATCTCACCAGTGCCACTGGTGTTCCCCGAACTGGTGAGCAGGTCAGGCACCATTATTCTGACCTGAAGCGATGTAGGGAGGATCAACTGGACCAGTGGAGCAAGGAATCTCATACGATGCCTAATGCCCCAGGACTGAGTAAGTGAGCCATTGTATTAAGTAGTTAAGAATTGCTATGCTTGTTTATACTATGGATAGGTATGTCTCAATATCACTGCATTTACTTCACAGCTGCAGGTGTCTGGGCTATAAACCAGCAAGCCCATGAAGATAGACTGCAAAAGCTGCATCATGAGGCAGGTTAGTAAATATTCTGCATGTACAGTTATATAAAATAAGTGAGAGAGCCTTCAAAAAGTCTTTTAACACAATAAATAAAGGTGTAATAACCCTTTAATAAATGTATGATTCATGGAGTGGGTCTGTGTCATTTTCTTTGATATGTTGTTGTACTGTTGCATTCTACAAATAGTAGTGTTTTATTAAGCAGTGTCAACCCACACTTGGGTAGGCCCATATAACATGGATGAAGGGAGTGCCAGTATCTTGTATGCACATGTACAGCCCTCAACTGTTGGTTCATGGCCAGCATGTACAGGTTAATCTGGCACATGAGTAACTTGGTATTGTGTTCCCCCAGAAATGTCAGTCTGCTGCCAGAAATGTAGGGAGCTGTTAACATATAACTGATACTTTCACCTGAACATATCTAGATAATTATATGAAAGTAGATCTGTCAGTGTACCATCTTAGCAGTAGTGTGTGTGAGCAACTCTCAAAATATGTTGCAGTAATATCTGCATCTTGGGACAGTTTGTATGTAAAATACAGGTCATGTATATAATGATCTAGCAAAATCCAATTGCACAATATAAGGACATTGGGTAGTGTAATAATACATGTAAGGGACATATAACTGCAGGTAATAGGAATGTAGTGAAAACTAGAAGGAAATATAAGTTGTTAATTGAGCTATCTTTTCCCACCCTACTGTATGTGCATAAAAAATGCAATTCCACATCTCAATCGGTATGTCTAATCTCAAAACATTTGTTGGGACATATGTCCTATTGCTTTATAAATATTTGCATTTATTTCTATGCATGTGCCTTGTTAAAATACCACAATATTGTTGCCTGTTGCCATCAATTCAACCTGCATGCTGTTGTAATGTCCACTAATGTTCTATATATGCATGTGTTATGCTTGCTTTTCAACTGTTGAAAATCTGGTGTGTTGGTTTATTGGGAATACTTCTGCATGCTGTTATAACTAATTGGGAATGCTGTTGATTGTTACTAACCCATATCTTTATTAAACTCTCCAAAACATAGTTTGTATGGTAAGGCCGGTCCCAGCTGACCCACCTGTCTCACCTCAGCTGGCCATGGCACCTGGCACCAGCAGATCTGGTGCCCAGCCTGGGACCTCCTCCTCCATTGGCCCTGTGCCACCTTGGGGTGGAAGCACTGCAGGGGATGGGGCTCAGCCCCCCCTGTGCAAGCGTGGGCAGAGGGGCACCTATCACCCTTCGAACGGTCTGGGCTGTGGTGCATAGAGAGATTGAACTTTCTGTTGCAGAACCTCTACGCCAGCCTGAGGCCCGAGTGGCGCAACTCCCGGTTCAGCCTGCCCCTCCTACACAGCCCCCAGTACAGCCACCCTCTGGGCCGTGAAGGTGCAGTGGTGACTGCCCATGGGTGGGGACCACAGTCCCACTGTTTCCATCTGGGGGCTCATGGGCTTGCGATTTCCAAACATCCCTCCCCGTCAAAGGTGTTCACCCACCACATGTGTCATATATCGCCCCGTATGCGTCTTGTTTGTCCCCAACCTACCTCCCCAAATATGCCTACTTCTCCTACCCCACATTCCACTCTCACCTGCACAAAAAAAAAGGGCAATCTGCTCCCAAAAAAAAAAATTACGCCCCATACATAGTTGCCCATTTTGCACACATGTCCACTGGACACATGAAATGATATTTAATTGGCTTTACAACATACTTTGTTGTCCTTACCCCTCTCTCAGGGGTTGAAGGGTTCATATCTACCTCCAAATGTATTGCATATGCACAGCTGTTTCTGTTGAAGAAATGGGCAGCTATGGACCTTCCCTACACCTGTCCTGCACATCCCGAGCTATTTTCCATACTGTCTTTCCCTCTTTGTGCCCTTTTTTCACCACTTTCCTATCTCCCAATTTTTCTTTTCTTTCTAAGAAATTAGCGCGGGGGTGAGCGGGAGTAAGCACTATTAAGCAGTAGTGACCGGGTTTGCGTAGGTTTGCGCTTGGCTAAGGAATGCACAACAATGTGCAAACCCACGCAAACCCACTTACAACTCCTTAAAAGTGCCTTAGTCACTTTGTATGTGAGCACCCTTGTTCTGCTCCAGAGCAAAATAAAACACCTCTGTAAGTCTCCAACCCCAGAACTTGCACACACTGCACAATATGAAGTACCACTAAGCCACGATAGATATACATAAAGTTGGTGCTTAAATAATTATATCATGCATCAGAATGAGTGACTGTAAAGGAAAATTAGGAATACCATACCACACAACTTGTTCTGTGGATGTAGACCAACAGTTGTTCTGGGATTACATTACATGACTGTGATAAGAGAAGCAGCCATTCTAGCAGGAAATAATGTTACACCATCACTTTACAACCCCACACAGTATCACAGCAGGACAAACACTGGCATATCTGTTTAGGGCAGAGACCATACCTCCCAACTGTCCCTAATTTTCAGGGATGTCCCTGATTTTGACACAAATTGTAGCTCTGTCCCTCTGAATCCCTCCTAAAACTACTGACTTTGGGCAGAAAGGTGGTGAATTACACTTAATGAATAATGACAATAATTAAGAGTTAGACACTTCTTTTACTTCAGAAAAGGTGTATTAATTCATATGCTATGATTCTCTCAATGTTGCAACTTAATGGCACTGATATTTTAAAGGTGTCCCTGATTGTCCCTGACTTTTTCTTGACTTTTCCCTGAGTCTGTTCAAATATGTACCTGATTGGTTGAGAGGTCTGGCAGAGGCAGAAACACAGAGGCATATTAGCCTTTCTGCTGTTACACACTGTGTAAATAGATTTGGAAGGAGTTTTGGATGCATACCCTTATGTAGGAATGCAACACTGAAATACAAATGGATGTAGCCATGTACTGGTAGCAACCAACTGTAATAATGCCATTGCTCTATTGCTGAAAAGACCTGTGTGGTGCACAGACAGAAAATAACAGGCTATTCTCTGGCTATCATGTGGATAGGTCCACAGTTGGGAGTTATGCAGACAGACTACTTGCCTTGATAAACTAACATGTACACAGCAACCCTGTAAGTCCAGCAAGATAAAATCCACACAATACTACTTACGCTCTCTGTACTTCTGCAACCCTACCCAAATGTAAAATATACCTGTGTGTGCAGGGTCTACCAAGGATGTAGGTAAGCATGCTCACAGTACTGAAATGTGCCCAATTTTTCTGAGCAGCTTGTGCTAATGTCAACACTAAAAAAGCACAAACTGTTTAGAACTGAGTAAATGAATATTCACAGTATAGCAGTTCACAAACAATTTTTGTGCCAAAGGAATACATCTCTATAACTAGCTTTGTATGGCAGTTAATTGTAACAGACAAAAAGAAAGTACATCTTTCCATGTATCTTGGGGTAGCATTTTGAGGAGTGAGTACATTTCTGCACTGACAAGTAGGTACTGGAAGCAGCAACATTAGGTCTGAGTACAAAATGTAAATCTCTGGCTACACCCCTGGCTTCTGATATAAGAACTATGCCAACCTTCTGTCTTAAACAATGATGTCAACACCAAACAAGGATGATCTCCATCATGGAAAGCTGAAAGGGCCACGCCTACATGAGTCAGCAATTTATAGTACTGGGTTGCTATGACAGTGATTACTGCAATTACTACACAGCAGGCTGCATGCAATTAGCAAATGGTGGCCACTAATTGGTGCAGAGGCCATCACATGCTCATGTGCAAATTCCTACAAAATCAGGCTGCAATCTCTGCCAACAAACTCAATCACTCTTTTGCAGAGACTGACAGAGAGAGAGAGAGAGATAGAGAAAAGGAAAAATAAATATTACCAAATTATACAAAGAAAAGGTATGTGACACATATGTATTTACTGGCATGTAGTAGATGTTATTGAAGAATAGTCTACATAATGTGAAACATTCATATGTGGCAGCAGTACTGTGTGTACCTGTGCGCAGTGGAACATACCTGTGAAATGTGTAACTCAGCATTAAATGTCAAAGATCTGATCCATGTTATCTGTGTTCTGTACAGTAGTGTGGCCAATGGCTGTTGGGGGGATTAGCGCTGAAATTATATAAACATGGGTGTGACAGAACAACACATGCATGATAGTCATATTAAAGTGTAACTTAGCATTGTCAACTGTTGTGACAGTCTAGTATGCTTATCTAGCATCTGTTCCCATAATACCCCCACCTAATGTTAATCTGTGTTCATATGTAACACCTGTTTGTGTTGCAGCAAGGCCCAACAGTTCAGCTGTGACTTACAACAGTGTGGACCATGTGTGTGTATGCCACACACATACAGAGAAATATATATGTGTCATATATATTCACATCTGTATATGTGCATAGAGCAGGGGACATATTGCAACTGTTTGTGAAGGGGGGGATATATATGTTAGTGAAGGTTAGTATGCACATATTTGTATGTAGGTTTTAGTGTGTGACAAACAAGACAGCATGCAGTGCTGGTATATGACATGGTATATGACATGTGGTGGTTAAACACTGTGGGTGGTTTGTTCAGTTTGCAATGTTGAAGCCAGTAAGGCCTGCTAAAGCTACCTGGGCTGTGAACACCGTCAATGCATTTATCCCAAGACTGTGCAATTTTATTACATTACTGTACACCTTACATCCTTTGTATAATTGATATTCTCACTATGAAAGGTGAAATGTATATGTGCCTACATATATATGTATATGTAGACAAATGGATGTGTATATGTATATATATGTATATATATATATATATATATATATATATATATATATATATATATGTATACTCATACACACCTACATCTACTTGTTGCAATAGATTCTCTGTACTATTGACTGATTGTGATATTCAATATGTTTGTGAATACGTCAAAGATATGTATCTGTGGGATAGCTTAGTGGGAAACTGTTTATGTTATGGTATTATGGGTCCTTGCTTTGATCCTAGCAAAAGCTGTATATTCTGTTGCTAGGCAGAACAAGTGCTATTGCATACAGTGTGATTAAATCTCTTGGTTTTAACTAGGGTGTCTCATTGGAGGCTAAAGCACTACATCTATGATTATTGATTAGTACCAATGTTGAATGTAAATCCTGTGTGTACTGTAGTACTAATTGAAGCTCTGGGCCTGCACAGCAAAGCTTGTATACACTGTTTTGTGTGGTCCCTGTATTCATCACAGATTACATTTCTCAAGATTAAGGTTGTGTAAGTACTGACACACAGTACTGTATAGTACACAATGAAATCTTATCTGGGTTGTCATACCTTTGTGTCCTGTAATTATGTCTGATGTGTGTGTGTGTGGTATGTCTGTAACATGTCCTTTGACATATGTGTGGTAATACATATAACTGTGTATCTAGCAACATTCATAGTGTACTACAGCAGTATGTGACCTATATTCCCAATTGTGCACATATTTTGGCCATGGGTTTGGCATTAACAAGTTGTGTGATATAATAGTAATACATTTACTGGACCTTACACTGATTGAGATGGATGATATATTTCTTTACACATCAGCTAGATGTATATCTGCTGTGACTAGGTATTGCATCGTGTTGCATACAGTGTTCCAGGTACTCTTGTATAGTCTTATATAGTGATTTTATTTTGTTGCTGTGCAGAACGTGGTTCATTAGATAGAGAGTGAACAAGGCACTTTCAAGCAGTTGTGGGGTGAGCAGTGATAAGTGGCAGTTACAGTGTTTCACTCTCGGTTAGCTTATAGGTTGCTATATATGGCAGTTCAGTGATATCTGTACTGTATAATGTTAAATGTGACATATGACTTGCTCAGACATATTTTTGTATTTATGTCTTCCAGGGATCATGGCCCACCACAGGAACTCGAGTTACAGTAGTGCAGAAGATGATATCATTACTAGCAGTATGATTCAGCACTAGCGTCTCATGTTCTCACGAACCAGCCAGGATCAGCAGGAGCATACTGCAATGTGGCAAGATGTTGTCTGCAGGGTCAATGAGGTAGGCCTGCATAACCAGACATATGAGCACGTACGCCACCACTGCAGTGATCTTCTCAGACATGTCTGTCAGCATGCTGCTGATGTGCGGAGACAACAGCTTACAACAGGAGGTGGTGTTAATATCCAACCCCCCTCACCAGAGTGGAGGAGCTGCTCCTGAGCCTGGTGGCACCTGCCCAACAACAACAGCAGCAGACATACACTAGGATGAAGGTTGGAGCCACCCAGCAAGCACACATGGAGCATGCAGGTAACATGGCATATCTGTAGACTACTGTTATCTGTATTGGTAGATCATGCATATGTGAGATGTGGAGTGTGTCGTTGAAAGATGTGGAGCCTGTTGTTGTGCAATACTGATTATTTGGAACATAATCTGTAGCCCTGTGAATGTAAACTGTTGTTGTACTGTAAGATTGCAAACACACAGTAGCAATGCCACAGTTGTGGCCACTGACAAACTGTCTCATCTCTATGTAGGTCCCTCTGGGGTGACATCAAGGCAGCAGACAGATGCTGGTGAGTGTATTCAACATTAGTTATTGAAAATAAAAAGTGCATGTCATAGTTAAGGTGTAGGCCATGTACACATGTAACACACCTACCCATAATGTATGCAGTGCATGTTTGGTGTAAGAGCACGCACATCTCACTAATGTGATTAGCTGCCTCAAACACATGCAATACCCAGACCATCTCAAACAAATGTGGCTAGACTGTAGTGACCATTGGATAGGCACAGTTGATACTCAACATGCACATGCCATACACATCTATGTCATACACAGAGCATTATAACATGCTACACATAAAGGATTCCCAAACCCTCTCTAAAGATAAACTCCAGTATCCAAAATCTCATCCACACATTACACATAATATACATGAGGGGTAGAGGCCTATCCTGGGGCATTTAAACACTCTGCAACACACTAAACATTCATGTTAGGGAATGCTCGTTATTGGCCTCCTTACAAACTCACATAACAACTGGTTGTGAAATGGTGAATTTAGCCAAGGTAGTACAGTTCCGGCACAGCATGATTAGTGCTGGTCTGTGAAACATTTGTACCCTTGAGTGACCACCTGATGCATCATGATGATGGCCTATGGTACTATACCTCATCCAGTTATTGTAACCACAGGACTACACATAGCTGTCATTCTAAACACACCATAATGATGCGTGCACACATATGCACCTCTAAACAGTATGCATACAAATCACCATTTGCACAACTGACACATATATGTCTTGTGATGCTATTGAGTGGCTAGGTCATATGACACATATTGGGTATGTGTAGTGTTTAAATATGCAGTTGTGTTTTAGCATGCCATGTCATGGATGAGACTGGCATGTCCACAATATGATCTACACTCACCATAAGTACCGTACATTGGGTATGTGGCCGAATGGTATTCCATCAATTATCCATGCACCACTGATGATGTTATGTGAATACTCATCATGCATGTGCTAAAACTGTGTCCACAATTATTTGCTTAAGACACAGAGGCTGTAATCAGAATTTGATACCTATCTAACACACAGATACACATCCAGCAATGGTATGTACACCTGTGAATTATGGTGCACAGTACATCACAGGGTTATGAATACCTGCACAGCAATGTTGTGTCCATGTATGCATTTTATTCCAGGGGGAGGGCCATCACCTAATAACAAAACACATGCATCAAAGCCATGTATACTGTTAGTAACAAGGACTGACTACACTTGCACTGCATGCTGTTGAGTAACATATGTCCTGCATGCTGGCATGTGTGATATGACTGTTTTGTTTATGACTCTGTACCCCACCATCACCTGCTATTGTGTATATTCTGTGATTGCTCGTGTTGTGTGTGTCTGCTTTTGGGAGGAGTGTAGTTTTGTGTGTGTACATGTGTGCATGTGTGCATGTGCATGTGTGCATGTGTGCATGTGCGCATGTGTGCATGTGCGCATGTACGCATGTGTGCATGTGTACATGTGGTCTGAAGTAATGTTCAGGTCTTAAAGTGTGTTTCCTGTTTTCCTCTCACAGGTGGCGAGGTGGGGCTGGTTCTGTACAGCAGGGAACCTGATGTCACTGAGACAGACAGTGATGATGAGGATAGGTGTGTTGAGGCACAGGCAGGTTTGTCAGGGTCTGTTGTTGGGCCACCAATTGACAGTACACAAGTCTCCACCTGATCCATGCACACAGTCATACTGCCTGTACATCCATCATCACCATTGCCCTTAGCTGAGGGACAGCATACGGTTGGCACTGGCCAGGACAGTGTGGTATCTATGGCACATGTATCAGGACACAGCAGCCATAGCCAGATGTCTGGAATGGTAACAAATAGGCAGATGTCCAGTGGTTCTCGTCAGAGCACTGCTGGTCATCATGCCCCTGGCAGACGTGGCACACCTCTTTCTACCACACGCTTGTTCCAGGCTGTCATGGAGGCACAGACATGAATGGAGTGGTACACCAGACAGGGGTAAGGGCACAGAGGGCTCAATACACCTCTGTAAATGACAGTATCCATGACCTAGCAGGTGCCATATGTAATTACACTGAGTTCATTGATAGATGTTGGGGTGAGACATTCGATGTCCCCCACAATGTCATATCCATGTGTCAGGACAGTGCAGGATGGTTGAGACGTCGACGTGGACATATGCCAGCAACATCACCAGCTGGAGGTCACCGTGGACATCCAGCAAGTCACAGCTGCTCCCGTAGTGGCTGTACCAGCCCCAGCAATGTTGGGGGGCTGTCCGTAGGCCGTCCTAGCAGACCACATGCATGTGGCTCTGGCCAGTCCCAGTAGGGACCTGGATCCATTGGACATTTGTCAACCTCTTCGGATAGTACCAATCTGGATTAGTACCTGATACTGTCTGTAGCACCCCTGCCAGTCACAGGTTCCGTATCCATGATCAGAGACGGCGATCTGTAAAGCCTGCCAGGTACAGTCTGTAGCTATCTCACAAATCCCCGTATATGGCAGCCACATGGTGGAACTGTGTGCATGCAGGACACACACACATAAACCAGAAACCTAGGGCAAACACATACCCGCACACATGACATCAACATTGCCCCAGTACTCATGGCCTTCACACACACAATCACACACACATATCGATTGTATGGCTCAGTGTAGGCCTCTGGCAAACCAACAACACACCCTGTGCATATGATGAAACCTGTGCCACCTCCTGTCATCTGTAATATTGATGCAGGAACAGGCTAACATGGTGCTGATGCACAGGGTGACTTTAATAAAGTATAGCAATGGTTGGATGTGTAGCATGTTGTCAGCAGTAAAGTGTAATGATATCCTTGAAGGTGTAGCTAAGCAGGCATAATGAATTAAAGCTGTAATTAGCAATGTCGTATTGTTTTCGCCAGTGTTTATTCCAACTGTGCTTTGTTTTCCCATGTGCCACTTGGCTGATGTGTGTAGTTGTGTCAGCATGCATTATACAGTGGAAAGTAAGTGTGGGGTGTGTGCAACACACATTTGCAGGTATCCATTTGTGAACATGGTGGAGGTGCACTGTCTGCATGTACATGCATATTGGACACATGGGCAGGATGTCATGCCCTGTATTGGCCAGTGTTAACACTCCATAGTTTCTATTGGTGGCCAGTATGCATTGTACTACACTCATTTTGGAACTTGAGTACGCATGTGTGTGTATGACATGGGTTGACACTGTGCTGTGGGTGATGCTGTTCTTGCTGTCATTGGTTTGCATTACTAAGGTTAACACTGTCTCAGCTGCATAATCCTTTAGTAATGCACACTGTTCACCTACAGGGTTGCATGGAACGTGCTATCACAAACACAAAACATTCTCACTTATACAATAAAAGTGCATTAGTCTTATGGACCCCTGCCATAAACTAAATATATAATAGAAGGTGTGAAGTTGTACCAAAAAAGAGTTACATATCAAGAAGGGATAACCTCTCTGGTCAGTATCATTGGGAAAATACAAGCCCTTATTAAACATACAAGGCAAGCATCAAAGTACAAAATGGCAAGGATTCCAAAGACAACACTAAAGCTTTCTTTAGTGTTGTTTATAATCTAAAGAGGAAATCTCAGATTGGGTCACACTTAATGTAAATGATCACAAAGTATACTTATCTGACTGACATTACCAATTTCTTGCCACACAGTTTGAATGCGGATTTCACCACCCTGCCGTTACACAAGGGCCACATTTCCAGACCTGAAGAATGTAAAACCTGATGATTCACAGACACTAGTTAAAACATCTCTTTACTAAAGTCCAAACCACAGTGGCAATGGTAGTGGACAGTGTCCCTGGCTGTGTCATACACAAGCCGACATATGAAGTCACCACTCACCTAAACACTCTGTCCAGATGCAGCCTCTATACAGGTTAAATACTTGTGGAATGACACACGGTAATGGTGTTCACAGTCCACAAGGGTTGAGCTACAGTGTCTTCTTCTTCTTCTCCTTTCGGATGCTCCCATTAGGGGTCAGCACAGTAGATCATCTATTTCCATTTCTTCCTGCCCTCTGCATCTTGTGCTGTCACACCATCCACCTGCATGTCCTCTCTCACCACAACCATAAACCTCATCTTAGCCATTCATCTTTTCCTGTTACCTGGCGGCTTCATCCTTAGCATCTATTTCACAATATACTCAGCATCCCTCATCAGCGCATGTACAATCCAACTTAATCCTGCCTATCTGGTTTGGTCTACTAACTTTCAAACCTGGGCTGACCCTCTAATACACTTATTCCTAATCCTGTCCACCCTAGTCACACCCAGTGCAAATGTTAACATAAATTGATTAAGGGTAGAACTACAACAGATCCTGGAAACTCTCACCCTATAAGCCAGACAAATGTTATCTGGAAGGCTATGGAGCACAGCATTATGGAACTCATTAACAGAGACATTATGAACCTGCAAACACTGCACCATACCCACTTAGGTTCTCTAAAGGCCAGATCATGGCTCCTACACCTAGTAGAATTCAAGCCAGTTAACAAGGCTATAGGTGAGGGAGGGAGGTCCACACAGCCAAGTTATAGCTCACCAGCAATTCATACCCATCCCACATTATGGTATTATACATAACCTCAACAGACTGACCATAAACGATTGTTAGATGATGGATTGACAACTGATGCACAGATGTACGACACACAGTAACATTTGCAGCCTCCATGTTTTATTCTATGCCAGTGACAAGAGGTATTCACCTGCACTCAGTCCTGGGACCACTCCTGTTTGGCATATAGCTTTCTTAGGTACAAGCAAACACATTAGGGATATGTCTGCCCATGTTTGATGAAAATGCATACTGTGGGCTATACTTTATTCTCCAGATGACACACACATCCTCCAAAAGGGTATCATAGAGACAGATGCCTGGTGTCAAATTTATGCTGTAAAGCTATAAGTCAATGAAAGCATAGTTATCGACTTTTAGAAAACAAAGTATCCCCAGGGTACCACATAGGTAGTAGCCCCCAAAATGTGGAACAGGTACTAATGTATACACAGAGCCATGTGTTTAGTCATCTCTCCTTTGATATTCACATTACCAAAGGGTTTTGGAAATCCCTCTGTGGAGCACATAAGCAAAAAATGGTTTGCATTTAGAACCACAGAGGTTGTTGCATACCTATAATGATTAGTCATCTTTGCCAGACTTTGCTTGCTTTGGAACAGGATTCAAATATACCTCAAGCATAAACCCTCACTCAAACTCTTCAATAGAAACCGTGATGAGTGGATGTGGAACAGAAGATGTAGCCCACGGATCACTGCAGTGGCTAAGCTTGTCACGAGCATACAGAAGTGACCTAAGGTCTAGAAAGTGCCAGCACGCTCTGGCAAAGATAACAGATGCTCAGATGCTTTCATGGAGAAAGCAGAGTACCCACCTATGAAATAATTTAAGTCACATGTATGTATATGGCTTTAACCCACAGCTACCTTACATGTGTAATGCACATACAGTTGTCATTGTGATATGTCATACACTAGAAAAACCAAAACCCACTCCACATTGATCAACCGTGTCACACACCTGGAACACACACACACAGTCAGCAAGTGCAAGATTCTAACTCCTTCCTAACTACATTATGATAATGCATCAGTATGCATTTACACAACGCACTATACACATTACTGAGATTCCACCTTTCCACAGGTATACTTGTAGGATGGTGACATCATCAGACTTGACAAAGATGAGTATACCACTTTTAAGGGGTGTGAGTAGTCCCCAAAAAGTTTGCTCCTCCCAGGGAGACACACATACTCACACAGCTGGCAAGTGCAGGAATCAAACCCCTACTTAACTACATTATTATACTATAGCAGTACGCATTTACTCAACACGTGATACACATTATTTATTTTATTTTATTTTATTTCCAGTTTGATAACCGGGGAAGTCCACTGGGCCCGAAAGCCCATTTTCAGTGGAGGCCCGGGGAGAAAAGCTCCATGATAATACATTACACACAAAAACACAGCAGAACAGATCTAAACTAATACACACAAAAACACACTCTGTTCTAATAGCATAATACTTTAACAATTTCCAAACAAGAATGAGGTGCATTGGGCACTATACATAAGAAAAAGATATATTAGTGCAACTGTGAATGTTAGTAAAGTAGGAAAGGAAAGGAAATTATAGATAGAGTTTGAATGCAAGAGCAGGGATGCATAGGAGAAACGAAGAAGAAGCAAAGAAATTAAAGGAGAGGTGTCAGAAGAGGATAGAAAAGAACAGATAACTAATGTTCAAATTGTGGTTGAGTCCAGGAGACCACCTTGAGAAAAAGTCAAAAATTTAAGGTGAGAGTAAGCATAGCACTTGAAGGAAAATAAAGGGTTTATTCAGGGAGGAAGGAGGAGATAAAGAAGAAGAGGGAGCTAGGGAGAGTGTCAGAAGAAGGAACCAGGGGGTGGGATGGAACTAGGATAACTTGAGATCTAGGTAGGAAGTATACAATTACATTTCCAATTTTGGAAAAGGTGAGAATGAAGAAGAGATTTAAAGTGTTCATAGTTTGTAGTGGCTCTTAGAAGGGAGGAAGTGAGTTCCATTTTTTTGCTGTAGTATAGGAAAGTAGGAGTTGGCCACCGGCTCCTTTGGGTTTGTAAACTGAAATAAGATTTTGGTGGCTAGATCTTAGGGGCCTTGGAGGATTGTATATGGTGAAGGTATTAGATAATGCTGGGCAAGCAGTGGGTTTAAAGATTAGTTTGTGTGCAGTAGTAAGTTGGAGGAAATTGAGTTGATTAGGGAGTTCTAGCCATTGAAGACTACGGAGGCAGATGCAGTGGTGTGTAGAATGAGCGGAGTTAGTAGCGAATTTGGCAATTTTGTAGTAGCAACTTTCAAGTTTTGTGGAGATAGAAGTGGAGAGATTGGATAGAAGAGGAGCAGCATACAGTAGAGAAGGGAGAAGGAAGGTAGTGGCGAGAGTTTGTCTTGAAGATGGAGTAAGAAAGTTTGCATTTCTATAAAGCATACCTAGCTTCTGATGAGTTTTCTTTATGTTTAGTTGAATATTGCTGGGATTTCATCTTTCCATGGGTATATTTGTAGGATGGTGACATCATCAGACTTGACAAAGATGAGTATACCACTTTTAAGGGGTGTGAGTAGTCTCCAAAAAAGTTGTTCCTCCTTAGGGAGACACACACACAGTTGGCAAGTGTAGGAATCAAACCCCTACCTAATTACATTATGATACTACAGCAGTATGCATTTTCACTACACGCTATACACATTACTGGGATTTCACCTTTCCACAGGTTTATTTGTAGGATGGTGACATCATCAGACTTGACAAAGATGAGCATACCACTTTTAAGGGGTGTGAGTAGTCTCCAAAAAGGTTGGTCTCTCCCCAGGGAGAGACAGACACACACAGTTGGCATGTGCGGGGTTCTTAATCCAAACTAAGTACGTCTTTACACTTCAGCAAGCAATATGGAGTTACAGGGTGCAATACAGACATTACTTGCTGACAGTTTGCCCAAAGGTTTTTTTCACATTTGCTAACCTCAGCAGGCTTATCACACTAGGTGTATTGGGAATGTATTGTATGCATAGGCCATGACCATATCATATATGGGTTGATGCACCACATGCTGGCACACACAGGGTCAAACCAGTGGCTAAGCTCTGTCAACCCAATACTGGACAATACAGTCAAGAGGAGTAGGGTCATACAACCACAACACCAACAGTCTCACATAGACTTACAGTATAAGCACCAGTAAAACACACACATAAATACACATTACCATATTCGGAGAATACAAATATTAATCTGAAAAAGAGAGAGTGTCCTCCTAAGCAGACAAGCAAGCAACATGCACCTCCAAGCACACACCTGAAAACACATAATACACCAAAGCAGTGTGCCTCACAACAGGCCCTAAGGCAAAACAACATACCCAACACACTAGTAATAGGTGACTCCATAGTCAGGCACACAGATGTTCCACTCACTTGGTTGGACAAGGGGAAGGTTACTGTCAGTTGTCAGTTAGGTGCTATGATCCGCCATATAACACAAGCACTTACATCACTCCAGAACAGGTACACATATGACCTGTTCTTTGTACATGACAGTGTGAATGATCTGAGACATACCTCCCAGGACAAGATGACAAGAGATATATAGTAGCTCTATGATCATGTAGCCCAGGCTAGTATAACCCTGACATTGAGAAGCATCTTACCTTCACCTACATAGTACTGCAATATAACAGAAAGATGATAAACTTCAACAACTGGCTGAGCTTCTGGTGTCATTCAAAGGGGATCCAGTCTCTGTCTACCTGTGATGACATGACAGACAAGCCTCGTTGCTTTGCTACAGATGGTTTGCACCTGTCACCCCTATGCTTCTGATTACTAGCCAAAGCTCTTGCTGTCCCCATATTACCTTTTTTAGGCAAGGCTCAAAGGTTCATAGGTTCATAGGTAGGTACTAGGTTACCGGCCCTGTGGCCTATACAAGCCCAGCCAAAAAGGTACCCTAGCTTTTGCCACCCAAGAAATGTATTTTCCTGTGCCACTGTCGAGCAGAGACACAGAAGTGATCCCCAGGGTGAATTTCCATCCAATCATCAAGATTTTTCTTGAAGAGAGTTAATGAGGAGCTTTGTTTGATATAGATAGGTAGTTTATTCCGGAGTATGGGAAGTCTCTGGGACAGGAATCTATCCCTCCGGCATGTTCTGTTTATTGTGGTGACAAGGTTTAGGTCCCTAGAGCATGTAGCTCAGAGGGATTGGGATTTCTTTAAGTGGAGCATGTCCAACAGCTCTGGGTTTGACATAGCTTTGTATTTTAGGCAGAGATCATCTCTGAGTAGGCGATATGCGATGGAGTAAAGCTGGAGTTTTTTTAGATGGTCTGTGTAGGGCATGTGTTTGATTCAGTAGTCGTAACTGTATTGTCCATCTGCATGGGTGTAATGAAGTTCACCACTTCTGTCTTAAGAATCATGAAGTTGGCTTTGGAGAAATTTTTTAACATGGTTTCCTTAATGGGGGGTGGGGGCAGAATGTGGATATGTAGGGTAATTAGCTTATGTTCGGATCGGACAAATGAGGCATTGACTTCAGGTGTGGAACACCGGTCACTCAGGACAAACCAAACCCCGTAACCAGCACAAATAACCACAAAGTGAGCTAAATGCTACTCATTGCCAGAAGTCTCAGCCTCCAAATGCACACACTCAAGGCACTTCTCAGTATGGAGAATATTGATATCTGTGCAGTAACAAAAGCCTAGTTCAAGGCTCCAGAGAGCACACCAGCACTGCCAGGATACTACTCATTCCATACCTTCCAGCATCAGAACCTGGATCATAGCACATAGGGTGGGGATGTATCCATATTCATCATTGATACCTACACCTCTCTCTACATCCTCTCTACAGAATATGTACCCATAGAATGTTGCACAGCAATGTTCTTTCCACTCCACAGGGGTGGGGCCACAAAAGACCCTTGGCATTCATGCTCTATGAGCCTGACAAGTCTGATCTGCAAGACAATGGAGCCAATCATAATGGAAGTCAACAATAAAGACATTGGGAACCTTCACACAGTTGAGCACACCCATTTTGGCTTCATCAAATTCAGATCACGCCTCATGAACTGGGTGGATTTCTTTGAGACAGTTACACAGGATACAGATGATTGAAAGGAGCTCTACACAGCCTACCTATACCTCGCTGAGGCCTTTGACATCATTCCCCAGTCAGGTATCATAGATGAACTCACCAACCTGGGCATAAATCCAGACATCACAAGATGGATTCCAAACTGGCTCACAGATAGATCCCACAAATTAAGAGTTGCTGGCTACATGTCAGACTCTGAACTGGTAACAACTGGTGTCCCCCAGGGTTCAGTACTGGGGCCCCTCTTGTTTGGTATAGACTTCTCAAAAGTACATGCCAACACAGGAGGGTTGTGGTTGACTAAGTTTGCTGGGAACTGTAAAGTGTTTGCCATAACAGATTCCCCGGATGACACAAATATTCTTCAGAAGGGACTCTATGAGACAGATGTGTGGTGTCAGAATCATGGCCTCAAGCTCAATGTGAAAGAATGCATAGTAATCCCCTTTGGTGAAAACAAAGTACCCACAAACTACCACACAGGTGTTACCCCCCAAAAACTGACAAGGTAATAAGGGATCTGGGGACACAAGTAGATAGTCATCTTTCCTTTGACAACCATGTTGCCAAAGTGATTAGGAAATCCTATGTGGCCCACCTAATCAACAAAGGGTTTGCATTAGGATCAAAAGAGGTAGTGGTGGCCCTCTACTTTTTAGTCATTAGACCCATCATTGAGTACAATGCACCATTTTGGATGTACTCGACTAAGCATATCCAGCAGCTAGAGAGACCACAGAGGTACCTCACCAAGAGGATTACTGGCCTCAAACAGTTGTGTTATGCAACACAACTGGTAAAACTAAATCTGTTCTCCGTTGCGTACTGCCTACTCAGAGGCACACTCTGCCTAACATACAGAGCCATGTCCAACACATAACTGTTGAACATGCTCCATCTAAGGATAACAAAATTGAGTCGCACTACACACTCCAGGGATATGAACCTCATCACAACAATAAATACAACATGCTGGTGGGATAGAGTACCATCCCAGACACTTGCCTTACTGTGGAACAGAGTCCCAATGTACATCAGACAGAGCCCCTTGCTGACACTCTTCAATAGGAACCTTGATGAGTGGATGGGAAACAGATAATTCACACCAGGCATCACATCAGCAGCCCCACTAGAAAGGGGATTAGGGTACTGACTATTAGAACTAGGGCTTAAGAGACTAACCAATGTGGTGGTGAAAGCTGCACAACTTGCCTAAGCTAATATATGCCTTCATAAAGATAGTCTACTACATACCTATGAACCTATGTGACAGGTACATGTATACAGATAGTAGATGTGTACTTCATTGTACAGTCATGTTGTACAGCAGGCACATGCACCACATACACTGTAATGCTTAAAGATACTAGTGGCTATTATGTACAGTGGGTGAGATGTGCACCTCATGTCTTTTGTGCCATAGGGATGTGTGCTGGGTGGGACAGTCCTGGATGGCTTCCTGTCATGGTCACCCTCTTACACACATCTCTGCCCATCCATCTTTGGCTTATTATACTGTGTTCCCCCTACATATATATAGGTACATAGGTAGGTAATAGGCTATCTGCCTGAAGACATATATTAGTATGGCCAGAGTGTGCAGCTATCACCACACATGGGGTTAGTTCCCTACGCCTCTGTGTAGTAGAGCTGATGAAGTGATCCATGGTGTGACAATTCAGTTTCACATACACTCATCAAAGCTTCTCTGGAAGAGTGTCAGAGAGGGACTTAATGAAGGTTGGGAGCCTGTTCCAAAGCAAGGAAAGTCTGTGAGTTAGTAATGTATCCCTCCAACATGTTCTATTTATTGTTGTGATGATTATATCCCTAGAGCATGTGGCACAGTGAACTTGGATTTTCTTCAGATAGAGCATGTACATCAGTTCTGCATTGGATATGGACCTGTCTGTTGGGCAGGGATCGTCTGAGTAGACAGTATGCAACAGAGTACAGATTGAGTTACTTCAGTCTTGTTGCATGGGGCAACTGTTTGAGGCCAGTAATCCTCTTGTTGAGGTACTTCAGTGGTCTTTCCAGCTGCTGAAGGTGCCTAGTCAGATTCATCGCAAGTGTGCCGTGGTACTCTCTGATGGGTCTGATGACTGATGAGTAGAGGGAACCTCCTTTGACCTACATGCAAAGACTTTGGCAATTTGTGGGAACACATAGAATGATTGTCTAACCACTTTGTGAATGTGTTTCTGGAAGTAGAGATGACTATCCACATGTGTCCATAGATCCCTTATTATTACCTCCATATTTGGGTGTTGGCACCTATGTGGTACTTGTATGACTGTAGCTCAAGGTCATAATTTTGACACCACATCTGTCTGACTGAGACCCTTTTTAAGGATGTCTCTGTTGTTCCAAACATCGATTATGATAACCTTTTTGCAGTCATCCACAAACTTTGCTAACTATAGCCCTCATGTGTTTGACTGTATTTCTGAAAAGTATACACCAGGCAGGAGGGGTCCCAGGACTAAGCCATGGGGGACAGCATTTGTTACCAGCTTACAGTCCAACAGGGAGACCACAATTCTTACCTTGTGGGATCTATCTGTGCCCCAGTTGGCAATCCATCAGATGACATACGTGTTTATGCACAGGTTGTTGATTTTGTGGATACGACATGTGTGTGGGATGTTGGAAAAGGGCCTTTCAAGGTCTATGTAGGCCGTGTGGAGCTCATTTCATTGATGTATGTCCTGGGTAACTGCCTTGTAAACTGTCTAGCAGGTTTAGGGACTATGATCTGCCCCTGACCAAAACAAAATTGGTAGGGTTCGGTGTTTGTAGGCTCCCAATAGCTTTGTTTATGAGTTCCATAATGATGAACTCCATGGCCTTGCAGATCAGGCTTATTAGGCTTATAAGACAATAGTTCCCATGGTCTGTTGTGCACCAACACTTGTGGAGTGTACAAAACATTGCTGTAATCCATTCAACAGTTTCATATCCTGTACAGAGGGTGAGTCTCAACAGTCTGTTCAGGTGCAGGGTCTGTTTGTTTTGGAGTTCACATATGACACAGCCAGGGACATCATGTCATCTCATAGACACCATGTTTTTAGGTTTGGACAGAGCTGTTTAACCATTGTATATGTGATTTCTGGCTTTTCACAATCTCCAGGTATGGTAATGGGCCCTTTTGTCAGTGGGGGGGGGGGGGTAAATATGTATGAACCTGTCTGTCAAGATGTTGGCAATGTCAGTCATGTACATGTATTTATTTACAATTTGCACTGACTCAGAACATATATAAGTTTACACTGATATTTATGACATAGCTAAAGAAAGCTTCATGGTTCTCTATGGACTCTTTGTCAATATTTTTGCTAGAACATGGCTTGAATAATGTTAGGAGTGCTCATTGTTTCTTGATGATACTGATCAGAGATTTATTGATCTTCTATGGATTTTCACTTTCTTTGAACAACTTAAGTACTTGTATTACATAGTTTGATTATGACAGGGGTCCAATATATTAAATGTGTCTGTTTTCATATCACTGTGTACGCAAGGCATGATTGGTGAATAGTGACATGTGTCTGGAGTAAGAATTGCAACTGCCAGATATGTTTGGCCCACTGCTGTACTCAGACATGGCCTAAGTGTGTGAGCATGCTCAATATGACCTTTCAGTATGTTGTTGACTGAAATCTGCTTCATTTGTTTAAGTGTGTGAGCATGCCCAGTATGACCTTTCAGTATGTTGTTGACTGACATTTGCTTCGTTTGTTTAAGGGTGTGAGCATGGCCAGTATGACCTTTCAGTATGTTGTTGACTGACATTTGCTAAATTTGTTTACGTGTGTGAGCATGCCCACTATGGGCATATATATACTATATATGTGTGTGAAAGTTCCAGTTGGTTTTTACTTCAGGGCTCACCTTTGTGTTGTACATCGACAGGAAGCACGCTGTGCTTGCAGGGCTTCCATGAGTCAATTTGCATAGACTTATCAACATTTCTACATACAGGGGGACAGCTATTATTTGTACATTTCTACCCGGGGGGCACACCTGATTGTTACTGTGGGTGTACATAGGATGAGGGGTACACTTGACACTTATACACATTTGCTAGGCCTGCACTGCTATGTCAGTTACTCCATTTCAGTCTGTACTGTTGCCTATCATACTGGCTTGAGGCATACCACTGTACTACAGACCTTAGCTTCCAATTACATGCATATTCGCTTGTGACTTCATAGCCTACCCAACCCACATCACACTGCCTGTCCTGCTGTTATCTGTCTGCATAGGCCTGGGGGGAGGTTACACATATGCCTCTTCAGAGGGCATGATACAGCATTTGTTTGTGTTTGCATTTGTCTACAATTGTCCTGCTGGCTGTGACTGTTAGGTATGTGACCCCCCCAACTGGTATGTGTGAGTGACTTAAGTTGTGTCTCTGCCAGTGAAATGCTGTCATGGCTTCGTGGTTCAGTACTGTGACTATAGTGCACAGTATCCTGAGTTTGAGCCCTGTCACTGCTTTTTATTTTCCTGCTGGGCAGACCTGACTGGTTAAGGAACAGTAAAGCAGGTGTGAGCATGTTTACCCGACTTTGCTCGACTTTGCCCGACTTTGCCCAACATTGTCCAACATTGCCCAACATTGCCCGATGTTCCCCGACGTTGTGCTGGTTAGCGTGGTGCGCAGCTATGCGCAATTGGATTTAAATATGCTCAGTACTGGTAAAATGTGCTTAGCAGTGCTTTATATTGCTTAAAATAGGGCACTCATGCCTCAGGTGGTGCTGCAGGGCTGCCTATGTTGGATGCACATAGTACACTCCCTATACATATTTGAAAACAGGTAGTGTCAAGTTAGGCATCCCTTTTACTGTATGTGCAAGTCAGACAGAGGTGTCATTTCCAGGGTTCCTACTGAGTCAGTGTATGTGCTATGCATTGCCTCTTTGCCAAGGCCAGGGCATACTGGGCATGCCTCCTTCTGCCTACTGGGGCAGGCTCAGGTTGTCCCTCCTCCGAGTCACACTGTGCCTGTACAGGCCTTGGCAATGGTGGAGGGCTGTTTGGCCCTGCCCCATTCTGTTCCTGCTGCAGCTGTTTCCGCAAGTTCATATTGTGTAGCATGGCACATACCATAAAATTTGGGTACATGTAGTTGGTGAGTACTGCAAGGCTCCACCAGATGTGTCTGGGTAGCAGAACAGTGACTTGAGCATCCCAAACACATGCTCAATTATGTTTCTTGTTTGTGCATGTGCCTCATTATGGAGTTCTTGTTCAGGTGTGTGTGCATTTCTGATGGGTGTCATCAGCCACAGCTCCAGTTTGTATCCAGCATCCCCCACTAGGTGACCATCAGGGATGTCCCCATTGGCAAATCTCTGGTACAGCTGCGTCAGATGCCAGATGTGGGAATCGTGATAGCTTCCAGGGCAGCCAGAACACACATTCATTATTATGCCCTGGGCATTGCACACAACCTGGCAGTTGATGGAGGGGAAGCCCTTGCGGTTGATGTAGACCCTACCCCGCTCACCAGGTGGTGCTTTGATGCATATGTGAGTGCAGTCTATTGCACCCACTACCTCAGGGTATTCTGCTATTTGGTGGAAAAGATGCATATTGCTGGCCAATGCCTCACGGGAATTGGGGAAATATACATGGTCACCGACATGTGCTGACATGGTATCCAGGAACTGGTGGAGAACCCTGGATGCCTATGCCTGTGAAATCCCCATAATATCACCAGTTGGTCTTTGGAAGGTACCTGTAGCTAGTATTCTTAGGCCAACAAATACCTTGGTATCCACTGGGATGGGTTCCCCTCTGTTGGTTCTGTGTGTGAGGCGTGGCCGGCACAGATCAATAATTTGCTGTAGGAGGTCTCTGTCCACCCTATAGCGCTCCACTATCTCCAGCTCATGTAGCCCCTGGTAGGTTACCCTGGGTCTGTACACTCTTCTCCATCTCCTCACTGCGGGTTGCTCAGCAGCATTCACAACATCATCACCCTCAGCACCTTGCACATGTTGGTTTAGGATAGCAAGAGCAGCCCCGAACATTTTGTCTGACTTAAGCTTTTTAAGCTTTCCCTCTTTGTATACTGTAGTATTGCAGAGTTCTTGGGAAAGAACAGAGGGGAATGCTGTTTGCAGAGTTTAAAGTGCTGGGCTGGGCTAGTCTGCTGCCTGTGCAATTGGCTGATTCAGATATATTTCACCTGGCAGCTCTGCTAGTTCTCCTTGGTTAACTTCTTACTACTTCTTTTCCTTCCTTTTTCCTTTCTGTTTCTGCCTGGGGGGAAGCGCTGCGCAAAGGAGTGCAAACGCGAGCACACATGCGTTGTGTGCATGTTTGCCAGGAGTTTCCTATCTTTTAACATTGTGCACCTTCGGTTTGAGGTTTTCAAATAGGACAACTGTAGGCATGCCTCTTGCAATCCTAAGCAACTCAAAGCAAACATAAGGCACTGTGCTCCAATTAGCTTACAGCGTGTCTGACACACCCCCTCATGATGTTACCTATATTCTGCTCAAACTACTCACCTACTCCTACTCTTACATTCTTGGGACATGGCTCACATGCTGGGGAAAATTGGGATTCACTACCCTTATCCTCATTTGCATAGGATTGCCTACTAATGCACTGTTACATCTCTCACACTGAGCCACCCCCCCCCCTTAGCAACCACTACTCAGTGGCCATGTTGTCTTCAGCCTGCCATTCATCTGCATGGCAGAATAAGCTTTTTAGTGAAAATGCCTATTTTTGGCTTTTTTTAAATTATTTTCTTGTTTTTATAAGCGCCGCACATTTGGGCGGTGCTGCGCTATGCTTAAACAACGGAGATCGGGGAAAGAAAAAGTTAAATTTTTATATTTTTAAGCATTTATAAATGCCAATGGATTTATATTTGGCCATTGGCATGCTTCCTCAACTGTATGCATCCTTTATTTGGAGCTGTCATAGCTCCGTTTAGCTATTTGCAGAACTGTACTCCGTTACCAATGGAGTACATTTCTGCAGCTAACACTAATCTTCCACGGACAGGTTAGTGTTTCCCGGATCTCAAATTTACCTAATTTACATGGCTTTCACCAGCAAATGATGTAATTTGCATACCATGACACTGTCCGTGCAAGAGTAGCTTAAGCAGCTCTCGTGCATGCCCCTGCTGGCCGTACCTGGATCACACGGCAAACATATTGCCGGCGTGAGCTCCTACACTCTTCTTGCACTCGGTGCAAGCTTTCGTAAATCCACCCATTTTATCATTATATATATATATATATATATATATATATATATATATACATCAACACACACACACACACACACACACACACACACACACACACACATATATCTGTCTGTATACATTTATATATACATATATATATATATATATATATATATATATATATATATATATATATATGTATATATACATATGTGCATATATGTGTAGATATCATTTTGTGTTGTTTATATACCTATATAAATGTATAACTGTCCAAGTGTCTATACATATACGCAGCTGTGAATATGTATCACACACATATATGTATCTGTATGTGGGGGTGCATACGAACATCTGGACCACACTCATGTACCCTCTTTACTTCACAGCTGAACTGTTCTGCCTTGCTGCAACACAGACAGGTGTCACATGTGAACACCGACTAACATTAGGGGGGTATATATGGTGACAACCTTTAGATAAGCATATTATACTGCTATGGCAGTTGGGCATGCTATGCTACACTTTAACATGACTGTCCTGCAGGTGGTGTGGTCTCTCACCCATTTGTCTATCATGGCGGTATTAATACCCCCCACCAGTCATTGGCCACAGTAATTTACAGAACACAGATTTCATGGGTCACATCTTTGCCATTCACTGCTGGTCTGCACATTTGACAGGTATGTCCCACTGCCCACAGGGACTGATACTGCTGTCCAGTGCAGTTGTTGAGCATAACATCCTTACAGGAAGAAGTACTGATGGCACATATACATCCTTTCACAGTATACATCCTATTATTCTATGCCATATACTACATGCCAGTAAATGCATATCTGTTTCACATACCTGTTATGTTGTTTCTGCTGTAACACAACCCTGAGCTTTGTGAACTTTCTTGAAGGTTTTTGCTCTCTCTCTCTCTCTCTCTCTCTTAGTCTCTCCAGTAGAGTGATTGCGATGGTTTGAATAGATTGCAGCCTGCTTTTGTTAGTATTGCACATGATCAGGTGGTGGCCTCTGCACCAGTCAGTGTCCACCAGTTGCTAATTGCATGCAGCCTGCTGTATATTACTTCAGATAACCACTGACATGGCAACGCTGTACTATAAATTGCTGCCTCCTGTGGGCGTTGTCCCTTCACCTTTACAGTATGGATGACATCCTTCCTGTTTGTGGACATCAGTGTTACAGACAGCAGGTAGCAATACCTCTTACAGCAGAACCTGTAGACACAGACCAAATCCACATTTGGTAAGGTTCCAGACCTACAGACAGCATGAATAGTGTTGTTGTGTGCAATCTATCTTGCTGTTCTTACCGGGTTTCTGTGTACATGGTACTTTTTCATTGAATGTTGTCTGTCTGCATAGTTATCAACTGTGGGCCTATCCGTATGATACCAGGGGGATTGGCTGTTAGGTTTTGTCTGTGCACCACACAGGTATTGTCTCAGATATATCTGTGGCATTCTGTCTGTTGAGTGCTATCAGTACATGGCTACATCCATTTGTATTTCAATGTCATAACCCTGTATAAAGGTATGCTGCAATGAATCCTGTAACACCAGCAATTTCCAGGGTGTGTAACAGCAATAATGCAAATATGGCCCTATGTTCCTGCCTCTGTCCTCCACATATATGCCAGTCTTTGTCCTGCTGTGATACAGGAAGGGTTGTTAGGTAATGGCCTATCATTATTTACCTATAGCATTACTGCTATCATCCTAGTCATGTCATGGATTCCCACAGCAACTGTTGGGCTATGTCCATATGTATGGGGGCAACAGCTGGGGAACATATATGTGCCCTTGTACATTCCTGAGGTAAGCGTGTAGTACACAGTGTTCCTTGCCCTTGTACAGCCTTTTATGGGGGGGTTCTATGCCATTAACCTAGGCTATGGCACCTTTTCAGTGATATAACTGTTAAGAAGAGGGTCATTCAGTGTGATAGTAAGATGTTAGGTTAAGCATTGTTATGTACAAGATACTGTGACATTAACACAAGTGCTACTTTTCACCCTAGGGCTTGACTACAGGGTGTAATTGGAAACTGCTGAACTACATCTGCAATTGTTGATTGTTACGTATCCTGAAGGCAAATCCTGCTCCTACTGTTGTACTAATTAAAGGCTTTGGCCTGGACAGCATAGTATGGTATCTATACACATTACTTGCATCGACTGGTTTGTGTTGGCCTTGCATTCATGACTGCTTACCTATTTCAAACCTTATGTGGTGTCAGTACTGGCATACATTATTGTATAGTACAGGAATAAAGGTTATCTATGTATGCATACCTGTGTGTGTCATATCACATCCTTTGAATTGTGGGTGGGTATATGCTTAATGTCAGTATTCTCATTTGTGGGAATGGCTGCCACACTACACATTTCACAGGTGCCAGTTGAAGAGCTGGTGGCTGAGGGATATACATTGCACCCAGTACTTCCACACTACTTCTACATGTGTATGGCTACTGATACCTTTTGTGTGTGTATATGTGTATGTACCTGTATATATCTCATATGGCTATATCTATCAATATACATACATATATATATATATATATATATATATATATATATATATATATGTATGTATCTATATATATATATATATATATATATATATATATATATATATATATATATATATATATATATATATATATATATATACATACATACATATGAACATATGTTGTTGTATCTTTCAGCTTTTCTCGGTTAGGGGTCGCCACAGCGGAACTCCGGCCCGCTAATGACTGGCAGCAGATTTTTATGTACCAAGTCGCCAGCCCTGATGTACAACCTTCAACGAAGGTACGCCCATTCATGCATGTATCTATATACAATTGCTATTATATGATTATTTGTGAGTCATACATTAATATATATATCTACATATAGCTGTCTGTCTATGTTTATCGATATATATATCTGTCCGTATGTCCATGCATGTTCGACTCATATTTTGGCCTGTTCCTCTTTCACTTGGCAATTGTCATGGATGATAGCAGCATTGAAGTCAATAACTAGTGGCAACACTTTTGTGTTTCAGACTTCATCTCCTTCTACATATGTGTTCTAATACATATAACTGTGTAACTAGCAACATTTTAAGTGTATCAGAGCATTAGTTGACATATATCCCTATTTGTACTCACAGTGTGGCATACTTTGTCCAGACTTCTTGCATTAACAGGTTATGTGGTGTGATAATAATACAGTTCCTGTACTGTTGCCTGATTGTGCTGCATAATATGCTTGTGAAAACTTCACATTTGTATATCTGCCATGGTTTAGTGGTAAATCACTTTTTGTATGGAGTGCAGGGTCCTGGGTTCGAGCCTTGAAGAGGCAGTTTATTTTGTTGCTGAGCAGAACAATGGACATTGGCTACAGAGTGATTGAGGCACTTTTTCAGCAGTTGTAAGCAGGTTTGTGTGAGTATACGTGATGGTAAGCACTGCCAACCTCCACTTATGTTTTCTTACAGTCATTTAGCTTCAGATTTCTTAACCTGTGTTGGCATAGCTTACCCCCACGCAAACCCGCTTACTGCTGCTTAAAAGTGCTTACTGCCGCTTACCCCCGCACTAATTCCTTTAAAAGAAAAAAAAAGGGGTTGATAGGAAAGTGATGAAAAATGAGGCACAAAGAGGGAAAGACAGTAGGGAAAATAGCTAGGCATGTGCAGGAAATGCATAGGAAAGGTCCATAGCTGCCCATTTCTTCTACAGCAACAACTGTGCATATACACTAAATTTGCAGGTACATTTGGACCCTCATACTCCTGGGAGAGGGGTGAGGGCAACATATATTAATTGTGATGCCAATTAGACCAGATTACATGTGCCCAGTAGACACGTGTGCAAAATGGACAGCTATGTATGGGGCGAGATTTTTTTGTGGGAACCAGTTGCCCTTTTTTTTTTCAGGTGAGGATGGGATGTTGGGGAGGGGGTAGTAGGTATGTTTAGGGAGGTAGTTTGGGTAGGTTAACAGACAAGACACACAAGACACATACAAGACCGGTATATGACACATGGGGGTAAACACCTTGGACAGGGAGGGGTGTTTGGACGTCGCAAGCCCATGAGCCCCCAACTGGAAATAGTGGGACTGAGGTCCCCACCCATGGGCAGTCACAACTGCACCTTCACGGCCCCAAAGTGGTTGTGCAGGGGACTGTGTAGTAGGGGCAGGCTCAAGCTCTAATAGTGCCACTCGACCCTCAAGCTGGCGTAGCTGCTCTCGATACTCCAAATCAAGCTCCCTATGCACCATGACCTGGACCTGTTGACGAGTGACAGGTTCCCTTCCATGCCTGCTCCAAGGGGGGGTGAGCCCCATCCCCTGCAGTGGTTCCTCCCAAAGGTGGCACAGGCCCCACGGAGGAGGAGGTCCCAGTCTGGGCCCCAGATGTGCTGGTGCCCGGTGCCATGGCCAGCTGAGGTGGGACAGGTGGGTCCGCTGGGACAAGCCTTCCCATATTAGCTGTGTTGTCGCAGGGTTATGGCAGATATGGGTTAGTAACAACAGCATTCAGGATTAATTATAACAGCATGCATAGGTATTCCCATTACCCGACACACCAGATTTAACACAGTTGCAGAGCAAGCAGAACACATGCATATATGGAACAACAGTGACCATTACAGGAGCATGCGGGTTTCATTAATGGCGACAGGCCACCAATATGGGTGTATTTTAACATGTCGCATGCATAGAAACAAATTTGAATATTTATAAACCATTAGGACATATGTCCCCAAAAAAGTTTGGAGTGTCCACATACCAGTTGTGGAGTGTCATTGGGTTATTATGCACATATGACAGGGGTGAGAGAGAGGGTTCAATTAACTATTAAGCACATATGGTAGGGGTGAGAGAGAGGGTTCAGTTAACTACTAATATATCCTTGTAGTTTTCATAGCATTCTTAGTCACTGCAGTGATATTTCCCTTACATGTATTATTATACTACACAATGGCTTTATATTGTACATTTATTGATTATTATATATGTGACCTGTGTCTTACATACAGGCATGACAGGCTGCAGGTTTTAATGCAACATATGTTGAGAATTGCTGTCATACAGTTTGGGTGAGGTGCTAGACTGACAGGTTTGTTTTCATATACATTCTCTGACTATGTACACGTTTGACTATCAGTTATATGTCATTGACAGCTGCCTACATTTCGTGGATCATCACACTGAATTTTCAGGGGAACAGGGTACCAAACTGGTGATATGGGCCATTTATCTGGACATGCTGGACAGATTGTAACAGTTGTGGGGTATATATATGCATCCAACCTACAATTTGAACATTCAAGCAAATTCTCTACAGTTATTGGGTGTAATTATGCATACAGCTTTCTATCTGAACATTGTATCACAGTCTGTACAGTTGCAGGGTATGATTATACATACAACTTAGTAGCACTCCCAGGAGTCAAACCCCTGGTGTGTGTGACAAAAAAATTATTGCTAACATAACAGTCCACTGTGCTATCAGGGAATTGATGTAAAGCATTTGATTGTTTTCTATCTAAGTCTCCCTAACTAGTATGATATGACTGACCTCTTGACACTTCGAACATTGTTATGTAGGACATTATACCCATTTTATCTGCATACCACAGTGTGGGTGACACTGCTTAAGATACAACAGTACTATTTATAGTATGGAAAAGATCACAAACATATAAAAGAAGAGTAAACAGAAGCACTCCATGGGTTATACCTTAATTCACAGACTATTAACACATTTATTTCTACTGGTACAACACTTTTTAAGGCTCTTATATTCTTTGTTATGACAGTACATGCAGACTGATTACTAACCTGCCTCACGACGCAGCCTTTGCAGCCTAGCATCATGGGTTTGCTGGTCTGCAGCCCGCTCATCTGCAGCTGTCAGAGAAATGCATTGATATTTAGCTATACCTATCCATAGTATACACAAGCTAGACAATTATTTACTACTTAGTAGAATGTGCGTTTACTCAGTACAGGGGCATTGGCCACCAGCCAAGACTCCTGGATCCACTGTTCCAGGACATCCCTCCTCCACCTCTTCAAGTCAGCATGGTGGCGCCTGACCTGCTCACCAGTCTGGGGATACCTGTGGCACTGGTGAGGTCACGGGCAAGACTGTCCCAGGCCTCCATTTTGTACTGCGAGCCCTGGTACTGGCCGTGCAGTAGTCTCTCATCTTGGTGTTTTACCAGGAGCCATACCATGAATTTTGACTCCTGGATGCCCCAGCGCTGCGCTCTGAATCGAGTGCCATCACCCACACCAGCCATTCTGTCTACAGTAGGAAGCTACAACCAGTTGTGATATGTATTCCCACCTGTGGGGTTTAAATACAGCCATTTTCCTGCACATTGCTGTGATTGGCCAGTTTTGTAAAGGCTAAGCTATGGGCACACCTGCTTACATAAAGTTGGCACTGTTTAAAGAGGTATACCACTAGGCAGATTGAATTGGCTCCCCTACACATTGCTTACACTGGGTAACATGAGCTGTGCTGTGGTTAGCATTGCTTCATAGTTGATTATCACTATATTTGCCATTTGGCAATGAGTTCTTCTTCATTACAGGTTATATATATGTGTCTGGCATCCGTGATTCATGTGTACATACACTGTAAGGGGACCTGGGGACTTCTACACTTTATTGCAATAACACCTCAAATCTATGCTTACTGCAGTACTCCAGTTTACATATTTATGTTATGTAGCAGGTTATACCACTTCACACTGTACATAGATTCAGTTCACATGTTTGGTTTGATTTTCCTATGGTGAGGATTAGTTTGCTGATACTTCATTCATATCTATTGCTATGATGGCTTAGTGGTTAACTACTGTGACTATAATGTTCAGGGTCCTGAGTTTGAGCTTTGCAGAGGCAGTTTGTTTGTTGCTGGGCAGAACATGGGCCATTGGATACAGAGTGATTAAGGCACTTTAAAGCAGTTGTAAGCGGGTGTGCTCGGGTTTGCGTGATGGTAAGCAATGCTAACCTCTGATTACAGTTTCTTACACTCACTTAGCTTCTACTTTGCTTAATCTGTGTAGGAATTGCTTACCCCGCTGCAAACGCACTTAAACAGACTTACTACTGCTTATTTGTACTTATACCTGCTTACTAGTGGCTTATTCATTATGACACTGACACTTCACATGTGCATTTAATGCAGTACTCCAGTTCACATTTAAATGTTATTATGTAGGTTATACAATAAAAAGATGTAAAATATGTTCATATACAGATTTCACATGGAAAATTATATGTGCTATAGTGGGACTCGAACGAGGAATGCCTGTTCGTTAGGTGGATGCTCTAACCACTACACTTTTGCTGTGCTGCTTCATTTGCATATATATTCCTTGTTATCCTCTTCAGCATTTTCAGTTGTTTTAACCATAGCTAAGCGATGGTTAGCTGTACTTGGGTTTTTAAAAAAAATAAATAAAAGGGTTTCTTCATTTTATTTGCCTGTACTGTTGCTGTTGAACACATGGGGACTGTTGGTGGGGATATGCGGACACTTATGAGCAGTCTCACTCATTTATTTACACATTCTTCTGTTCTACTTTGAAAGGGCGTGTTTATTCTGAGAGTTCTGCTCTCAGACATGCCCCCTGCACTCGTCCATGCTTTGTGTAGCATTAGGAGTTCAGGCAGCATGCCTTCATTAATATGCATGGCGTGCTGCCATCCTCCTCTTAAACTGCAGCTTCCGTGCAGGACTAGATTAGTCCTACACATAAGTTTAGTAAATCTGAGGGAGTGTTTAATTTTTTTTTTATATATGTGTGCGTGTATACATATATATATATATATATATATATATATATATATATATAGTATATAAAGAGAGAAAGAGATAGAGGGAGATATAAATACATATATATAATATAAATATAGCTATAGATATAGATATAGATATAGATATATACTTAGATGGTAATTTAGCCAGGATGTGATGGGAATTTATTTTTTTGCAGAACATCTAAAACCCTATCTCTCTTTTTTTGTCTGTTGGACACTCCAAGAAGGTGATCTATGCCTGACCAACATTACTGTAAGTGATCCTTTATTACATATATACAAAACAACTACTAACATGAATATACAACTAGAACTCAACTATACATTGAAATATAAATAGCACTTTTTGGTTTAACAGATATCTCTCTTAAAAATTTCTTGACCTCTCGAACAAACTAATGCTTTCTTTAAAACATTGTATGCCCTTCACTATCTTCTAGTTTTCCATAGAAGAATTGATGGGAAACCATAAATGTACCCCAGGACTATTCCCAATCCCTTATGGACTTGGGAAGTATGTAATCAGGTCTACCAGCAGGACTGCAGTAGCTTGAACTCAAAAGGCTTAACTGGTTTATTGTCCAGTTGTAACTTATTAATGTATGAACCTATAACTGTTGGAGCTGCAGACCAACCATGAATATCACTGTATACTTCATTTTTGAAATATTTCTTGCCAGATGCTAAAGCTTCCACCAAGAAATGACAGCATTATCAGTTTCACCCCAGATATTAATTTTCAGCATTTTTTGTTAGTCACCTTTTTGCTCTGATGGACATTAATGGTGTTTCAGAATACAGATATACAAAAATAAAGGAGGAGTTTAGTCATCCACATGACCCCCTTATCAGAGTTTCAACAGGTAATTAATCAATTAACTGTCCTGACATTGACAGTCTCCAGCAAATATGGAGAATAAGTATAAACTGCATTCTTACATGACTTGGTGGTGGTGATGTGGAACAAAATTAAGCAAACAAACAGAAGGAGAAACTGTATTTTACATGACTAAGTAGGGGTCGAGGAAAAAAGCTTCAAATGGATCTTACATGATGTGGTTGGGGGGAGGAGCTAAAAAGAAGCCTGAGATTCCATGTAGTAATATGTATGTTTCATTTATCTACTTGTATGGGAAAGTATATTAAAGTAGTTTTATCAAGTTGTAGGAATAATTAGCTAGAATTCCAGTTAGCTACTTCTTGTATATAAATTGAAGTTTGGGACTTCTTAACATGATTGTCAGAATGTTGCAAAATAATATCTACTAATTTCAAAATAGTGTTAATTGCTGAAATACCTGACTGATGTAATAGTCCCAACAAGCATCATGTGGCAAAGAATCTTGTATTTGTTATTGAAAATTCTGCCTGTTAAGCACTTTAAAAAGCAGGTGATGGCAACAAAGCCTACTTCAACGTTTTTCATTTTACTCATCTCACTGGCAAGCTCTGTACCATTCAGTATTTAAAGAACTTGTAGTGCGAGCTTTGGCACATATGTCTAAATTCTCTCACCTTCCTGCTGGCCCATTTTCAGTGTAGACCCAGGGAGAAAAGCTTCAACACATGAACAAGTTACAGACAATTCTTATTTTAACATCAGGAATTTGAACAGATAAAACCTAAGTTATACAAGAAATGCATTTAAGCATCAAAAATTCAGTTATACAAAAAATATAAATAAAAGTTAGAAATAGCAATGCATGCACATTTTTTTTGATAGTAGCAATTTTATTTACATAAGTACAAGCAGAGTTTTAACCAACAGAACTGATTAGAAAACATTAGCACATATCCTAAGATAGTGGAGTACTTATCTGAGAGAGGAGAGCAGAAGAAAGGTATTTCAGTGGGGTGACTAACTTGGCGCCTGACAATGACAACGTTTGAAGTTAAGTAAATAAATTTTGAGTTTTTCTTTAAAGTGTGCTGGGTTGATGATGGAACGTAAATCTATAGGGAGTTTGTTCCATGCTTGTGGAATGGAGTATTTGTAAAGGAGTTTGCCTATAGATGTTCTGGTTGGTATGTGAGCAGAAGTTGCTGACTGGAAGTGCGAAGAGTCCTAGGTGTTGTATACATAGAGAAGAGTGAAGAGAGAGCAGGACAGGATGCAGGCTTATTAAAAAGTAAATGTAATATTTGAAGTTGAGATAGAAGTAGGAGCTGTGGGAATTCAAGCCACTGGAGAGAGTTTAAAGCAAGGCAGTGATGTGCATTGTAAGGTGAGTTTGTGACAAACATAGTAAACCAAGTTTCTGGTTTGTCTTTTTTATGCCTTGGAGCAGGTGGAGATTAAATTTGAGTTAATCATCAGTGATAACCCCCAAGAGATTTGTGTAAGCTTCTGGTTGGATTATAGTCTTATTAGTGGATGTAATTTCAAAGGTGGATTTGTGGTGAGTGAGAGACTGAGGCAGAAAGAGTAAGAGTTTGGTCTTTTTGGGGTTAAAGATAAGTAGATTATTGGATAACCACTGTTCTGTGGATAGAAATGCCTGTTGAGTTAGGGTGTGGAGTTTAGAGATATTGTCAGAGATAGAGATGAGGGTTGAGTTGTCAGCATACTGGATGAGGGAGGATTCTTTACAGGATGTATAGAGATCGTTGGTAAAGACATTGAACAGGAAAGCACCCAGGATGGAATCTTGTGGTACTCTGGTAGGAAAAGATATAAATGGAGAGGTGGAAGAAAGCCATTTGACAGATTTTTGCCTGCAGGATAGGCAACTGGAGAACCAGGCTAGGGAAGAAAAAGACAGATTTAGATTTTGAAGTTTAGATAGTAGCAGGGGATGAGAGACAGTGTCAAAGGCTTTGGAAAGGTCGAGGAAGAGACAGGATATAAGTTTATTGTTGTCTAGGGCCTCAGCTATGGTATGTATGAAGGATAGGAGGGTGGCAGTGGTACTATGGTTAGGCCGGAAACCATGTTGAGTGGGAGTGAGCAGTTTGTTCTGGAGGAAATGGTAAAGAAGCTGAGAGTGTATGCATTTTTCAACTATCTTAGGGAGTGGGGATAGGATGGCTATGTGGCGATAGTTAGAAGGATCTGTAGAGTTACCACCTTTATGCAGGGGGAATGGTGAAGAAGGATTTCCAAAGGGTAGGTACAGTGGATTCCTGAATGGATCTATTGATAAGGATAGATACAGGATATGCTATGGAATCAGCAGCAATTTTGAGGAAGGTAGGAGGTAGGTTGTCAGTGGAGGGAGAGCAGGGTTTAAGCTTTTGAAGAAGAGATCTAATGTAGGAGGTAGGAATTGAGTGTAAAAAGAATGGAGTATTACTGGGAGGGTTAGGAGCATTAGGCAGAGAAGTAGTGTTAGAGTTGGTAGGTAAGAGTTTTTGGATGGAGTCTATGAAGTGCGGAAGTGCGTAATGAGAAGTGTAGCTGTTTCCAGTGTTGATGTGTCTGGGAAGGACAGGGAGTAGAGGGGCAACCAGGAGAAAGAATTCTATTTAGAGCTGACCAAAACTTCCGAGAGTTAGATTTGCCGTTGAGCTGTGAAGAGTTATAGAAGGACCATTTGTCATTATTTGTTTGTTTTTTTTGTCAAATTCATAAGATGCCTATATTTGTGGAGTAGTGGAATTTCCTTAGTTTTAGTCCAGGCTTTCCAGGTACTATCTCTCTTGTGCATGAGGGACTTGGTTTCACTTGATAGCCATGGGGCATGGTTAGATTTTATTCTGATCTTCCTAGAGGGGGCAAGGGAATTAAGGGTATTCAGGATGATGCTATTGAACATGGTTACTGCATCACTGAGAGGGATTTGTTTAAGGATGGACCAGTCTATGCTAGAGAGAATGGAGTTAAACTGGATTGCATTGAAGTTTGATAGTTTACGGCAGTCCCTGTAAAGTTGGGGTTTTGGGGAGTGGGTGGTATATCTAAGGACAGAGGTGGGAAGGTGATCACTAAGACAGTCAGGCAAGGCTGTAGGATTATGGTAGTGGTGGGGGGAGTTGGTGAGTATCCAGTCTATAATGGGGCTAGAAGATGAGTTTTTATGGAGACTGGTAGGGGTAGATATCAACTGATGGAAACCATGCAGGTTGATACTCAGTTGTGGAGAGTTAGTTTTACGTTTTGACCAATTTAGGTTAACATCTCCCAAAATGATGGTTTCATAGGGTATATTGTGGGAAAACCAGTAAAGGATATTTTCTAGGGTGGTCAGATTATTCCCAGGAGGGATGTAAATGGAAGCTATGGCAAATTTCTTTTGAGCATTAAGGTGGCAATTAAGAATGATAAGTTCTGCAGGGCAAAAGTCAGGGATGGGTGTGGGAAAAGGTGATAGGTCTAGGTTATTAGAGTGGAGAATGGCTACACCACCCCCTTTTCTTGCAGTTCTATCAGACTGATAGATATTTTAGCCTGGTGGGAGAATTTCAGTATTGGCGATGTGTGGCTTAAGCCAGTTTCAGATAAGGAGAGGATGTGAGGAGTTTTATGTGCTAACCAGGAATAGAACTCAGTGATTTTGTTAGTTAGGCTCTGAATATTTAGAGAGTATATTATCAGGTGCTTGGGTAAGCATGATTTTGTTGTATGAGGGTGGTTGAGAGTATTTGGGGAGGGAGTGGATGTGAGATTATTTTGAGAGAGGCAGGGGCCAGGGTTAGGGTGGATGTCCCCAGATATAAGTAAGTTACTTAAGATACATATATATCTTTCAGTACACAGTTCATAGCTGAAGTTTAAAAGTGAATGAACTGTGCATGTCTGAGGAATGAATGGCACGTGCAGATTTATTATGCATGCTAATGGGAGGAGGTTCTTTATCCAGTATGGCTCACATGATAGTATTAGTTTTAGAACTAAATCATGATTTTCCACAATTTACATTTCATTTTTCCTAATTCCTTATAACAGTGAATTGCACTAATGCCCACCTTATGTGAAAAGCATTTTAGTACACTGGGTTAAAATGATCACATATAGGCAAATCTTCTGGATGTGAATTTAGAATTATAGAGGTATAGGTGCTAGCAGTTTGCTAGTCAGACAAGGAAGATAGAGTGGACAAGGTATGAGGAGGTAGCAAGACACCAGTAGGCAGAATGGACTGACAAAGTATGGGGGTATGAGACAGAAGACAGGAGGGCTTCAACAGAAGTTGCCAAAAAATATCAAGCAAGTTGGGAGGTACAGAGTATGGTGAAGGAAATGTGAGATACTCAGCCATGAAACATAAACTGGAGAGAAAGAAGTTAATGTAGAAGAGCAAGTGCAGACAAAAGTAGCAAATGATAAATTCGAGTCAGAAACATATGTGGCCATGCAGGTGGCAGTACCACAGTCAGAACAGGAGGAAAATGAGAAGGAAGGGGCATTCAACCAGATGGGATCTACAAAGAATGACAGTGGCATGATGATGGAAAAGGCTTGAAGGAAGAAAGGCAAAAGAATAAGGTGCAGCAAAGGGAAGAAGAAAACCAGTTAGTCCAGCACAGGACTGGTGTTTGGAATGGAGGGAGATGTATCAGGTATGAGGGCAATATTACAGAGTAGGAAGTGAAGGAGACTGTAGACAATGTGTGGACACAAGAGGAATTTAGTGACTGGAGACTCAGCCTTCAAAGGTTAAGACTCTTAGTATGCAAGACAGGAGAGACAGATTTACAATGAAATTGGTCCGGCATTAATAGGGTCATAGGTTCATAGGTGTATAGTAGGCTATTGACCACTAGGGCCCTTAAAAGCCTAAAGGTGTACCCCAAATGTGACTCATAAATTTGATTTATATTTGATTTATAGAGAGTGATTTAATGGCTGCCTCTGTCCATCAGAGACATAGGAGGCAGACCTGGGATGAATTTCTAATAACCTATGTACTGGTTCAAGTTGCACATGGATGGGGAGCCATCTGTCTCTCCAACATGTCCTATTTATGTTGCAAGCAAAATTTATGTATTTCAGTCTAGTAGCTCTGATGCTGTTTTTTTGTGTATGTGCAAAACATTCATTAAAACAGGGTCCAGGGATGCCTTGTATACAAGGCAAAGATCACCTCTCAGAAGTCTGTATGATACCGAGTAAAAAGACAGGACTTTGACATGATCAGCATAGGACATTGTGTTTACTCCCTGTATTCTTTTTGCAAGGAACCTTTGTGGATGTTCCAGTTGTTGCACATGTCTTGTCAGCTACATACCAAATGGGGTATTATACTCTATGATGGGCCCGATGAGGCTCAAGTACAGTGGTATGATGACCTCTCTGGACCTAAATGCCATGAACATGCTTATAAGTTGAGAAGCATAAAAGGATTTTCTCACTACTTTGGACACATGTTGGTAGAAGACTAGGTTGTTATCTACATGTGTTCCCAGATCCCTGACTATTGAATCAACTCTAAGGGTGTTTTATTGATGATAAAGTTACCCATGGTGGCAAACTTTCCAAAAGGTACTATAATTTATTTCTTGGTATTGAGCTTTAAGCTATGGCTTTGTCACTAAGACTCTGTCTGTATTAGACCTTCCTGAAGGGTGTTCTCATCTTGGAAGGATTCAATGACTTCCCAGTTTGCAATCACCTGTGAACTTGGTTAGCCAGATATGTTTGACATTGGCTTTGACATCTAAGAAGTAGATTACAAAGAGGGGGGGCCCACTGGTGTCCAGCCTCTTTGTGGCAGTGGCCTTAGTGATTCTAACCTCCTCTATCAGTGGGCCAGTTTGCTATCCAGTGGGTTGTAAAAGGGTTTATACCTTGTTCTATAAGTTTGTTGACAATACCTGAGTGGGGTATTGTATCAAATGCCTTATCTAGATCTAGATAGGCACTGTGCACAGTTTTCCCCTCATTCATTGCCTTAATAACCTTTTCAAAAAAGTCCAATACATTCAGTAAACATGATCTTTCTTTAACAAAGCCAAACTGAGACTGATCCTGTATCTGGAGGTTTTCTATGTCCTTGTTGATAATTTCCATCTTAATTATTTCCATGGCTTTGCAAATAAGACTAGTCAGACTAATGGGTCAGTAGTTCCCAGCATCTGTTAGAGGTTCTCCTTTATGAAGGGGGATGACTATCACAGTCCTTCACTCATCGCACAAAGCCTATTTTAAGATTATAGTTAAATAACGACTCCAGGATTCCTGATAAGTTGTATTTTAGACTATTCAGGAGGCAACCTGGGATGTTATTGGGGACCACTGACACTTTGTTTTCTTGGCTTTAATGAGTGCAGCCAGAACATGCTCCCTAATTTTAGTTGGAGGGATTATATTTGAGTGTATTATTTGAGGGATGGTTGGGCATGGGGGGGGGGGGTAAAGCTGGAACTGAATTTGTCTGCTAACAGGTTCACTATATCACCAGGCTTAGGGAATGTGGCACCATTAAGCATCAGATCACCGCATTGCTGTCTGCTGCCCTTGAGGATTTTGACATAGCTGTAGAAGACATTATGGTTATCATTCACCTGGAAGGATATTTTAACCTCAACATTGGCTTTGCTTGACCTAATTAGCCCTCTTAGTTGCCTATTTACTTTGATAGGAGCATTTTTATCATTATTTGAATTATTCTTCCTGATTTTTACCATATTTTTTTTCTTTTTGTTGTATATCCTGTTTTATTTGGGATGCTATCAGGTCAATTTGTTTCCTTGGCTAGTCCTGGGCTTACTTCTGGTAGGTGCAGCAGCCTTTATGTAGCCATTGACATGGTTATAAAGAGTTTCTGAGAGCAATTCAGTATTGGCTGGTGTGTTCTCAGGATATGGAGGGGCACTGAATTTTGACAAACCATCACTTAATAACAGGCAACTTGTGTTGCAATAGTTCCTAACTATTACTGTGTTTAATGGGATTACAGAGCTTCACAATTCTAACCCCATCTCAGACCTTAGAAATTACAGACCTATCAGCCTAATGAGTCTTGCATGCAAAGCCATTGAAGATGTCATAACTGGCCTGATTAACTGATACCAGAAACCTTAGCAGAGTTGACCACCATCACTAAGATTTTGTCAAGGGTAAGTCCTTACTAATGAAGCTTATGAACTTCCTTGAGAGGGTTATTCAGACTGTAGCCTTTTTAAGTCCCAGTCTGACATACATGAACTCCACCAAGAGATCACACTTGTCAATAGATGGTTTACTAAAAATAGGCTCAATCTCAATGCCAAAAAAGTACAGCATTGCAGCATTTGGTATGCACCCCCTAGATCTGGCTAATAGGATAAATAATGCACCACTTCAAAATTAAAATGTGAGAAACCTGGGTACTTGAGAGGACAGCTCCCTTATATTTGACCATGTAGCAAATGTGGTTAGAAAATTCTTCTACCTTGCACAGCTCATAAAGGTATTGCTTACAGATCAAAAGAAGTTCTCAACTCCTTGTCTACTGCACTGATTAGACCTAGTGTTAAGTTTAATGCCCCCTTTGGGTTGTACCTTACTAAACATATTATGCGATTGGAAAGACCTTAGAGTGTTGTATCTAAAACATCAGGGGATTAAAAGACATGAAAACTAAAAAGAATGGATTTTTTCCATACTCAGTTTTATATAGCCTCCACAGGTGTGGTGTATGTATTGCTTTTAGGGCTATAAGGGATCCAGTAGTCAAAAAACTCTTACACATCAGCAAATCAAACACTCAAGCTAACCACAAGGCCCAGAGATCTAAATCTACTTCAATAGATGAATGAAATAAGGCAAATGATTATATTTGTCACATAGTGCATACCCGTTCTCTGCAAGAAACATCATTTCCAAGTTAAGCAGTGTGGCACACTGTCTGCCTTTAAAAAGGAGATGGACAACAGTATGGGCATTCATAAATTTACACCTGATGTGACTAACCTGGCCTACTTAAGAAGAGGCCTAAGTGTGGATATGGGCAAGGCAGAAATGACCTCATAGTTCAGTTGCCTTGTATCTCCTATAATTCTAGAATCATACAAACATAAAACAGTCAAGCTCCATTAAAATGAATTACAAATGGTAACACCTGTCTATTTGAATTAAACAAGGGGTTAATGTATCATTTAGCTGAAGCTGTAGTCAATAAACTGGAACTTGACAATATATTATGATTCATATTCAGGATCAAGTTCTGACATTTTAACTGCTAGAGAAATTTGTACTGTTGATCCAGGCTAGAATACAAATTTTGGCATTAGTAGCTGCTGCATTACTTACCTCTTGAGATCTGCTTTTTAAGTGAGCCCCATGGTTGTCATACACCTGTGGTTCAGGTCACTGTAATGAAAAGAAGTTTTAATTGCACCATTCACATGTTTTACAAATGAAAGAAAAAAATGAAGTGCAATACAATTAAAAAAAAAAAAACAAATAAAAAAACAAGCAAAAAAAACATATTTGCCTTTTAGCATGAGAGTTTCTAGACAAAACTTCTATACGTTCTTCTAGTAACCACTGTTGCAAATGTAACCTTTAGGACAGGCAACATCTGATGTTCAGCTGAACTTCCAAGGCTTTGCACCCTTCATTCCAGCCCACCTGGGTGAAATACTCGTTTAAGTCTCATTGTCACTCTCCTAGTAAAAGAAGGCAACAGCCTGTGTATTCATCAATTGATTTTCTTTTTTTTTTTTCTGGCTGTACCTAGAGTACTAGTTATTGTGCAAAATATACAAAGATGTCAGGATATTGCTGGCAGCTTGGTTTTGTGCCTGAGCTGGGCAAATAAATGTACTTCCTCTATTTTTTTGTATGTGTTGCTCCTTGTCAGATTTTGCTATTTTATCATGTATATATGACTACTGTGGTATTGTCAAGGGCAGACCTAGTATGTCCACTCTTAGCAAAGAGTCAAGTGCACATATGGACATCACATCACTGAAAGGGACTTCCACTCACACTGGATGTTCTGTATAGGCTCAGCTTTAGCTAGGTCAGGTGAGTGCCTCATGTGCAAGCTGTCTGGGCAAGATCTTCAAGTTTGTGATTTGCTCCAGATGTACCTATTGTTCTTTGTATAAAGCCATCTCATGCCATGTCTTCTTGTGGCACCTGTGCTGCATTCAGAAAAAAATATCTCAAAAGAATGTAAAAAGATATCTAGACTTACATCATCAAGAAGAAACTGGAGACCTTTTCTCTAAAGACCATATTACCAGGGGAGCAACAGTCTTATGCGTTAGGCACCACACAGAAGAAAGACTGGAAAATTAAGAAACAAAATAATTATAAGAAGAAACATTGGAGATAGGGGATGATGCAGCTGTCCTGGATGCCACCCCCCCCAGCTTGAGGGGTTTAGAGGATTATTATTACTGAGTTCTCTGGTAGTACCCCTCTGGAGGCTTCCATTCTGTTGGCTGTAAGTACGCTCTCTTAAACTGACACTATTTTTCCCATGTTCAGTCTGGACATTAGCTCCCAGGAGTTTGGATCCAGTACCTAATTAGTTTTCACTTTTGTAGATGGGGCTATTCCCATTTCTTTACTTAAAGATAGTACCCAAAACTATAACATTAATAATTACAATTACAAACCTGGAATCCTTTCATCAGAGGTGGCACCATCCACCTTTCAGAGGACCGTGCATGTCTGTCAGTTAGATGGTTGCCATGTTAGATACTTTCTCAACTGCCAATTAGTCCTTGGACCACCCCATCATGCTGTATTAAAAGATTGTCAGTATTTTATTTTTCTTCCTGACTTGCACACAAGTTTGGATCATATATCCACCACAGAGATCACCCTGTTCAGAAGAGGAAGAGACAGCCTTGCCTGTCCTCCCTCATATATATGACAAGGATGATGTTGACAATGTGTCTTCTGATTCCTCATGAGAAAACATCTCATTTGAAAGACTTTAGTCTTAATGAAGAGATATTCAAAGAGAAAATAGAGACCTCACTTATCCCCATAAGAGATACTTGGACCTTTATGGCCTAGCTACTCTAAAACCTTTTCTAATCTCTGCAGAGTCTGGGGATAGTGTGGATGTTTTCAGAAAAATATACTTCACCAGACACCCCCAGCGCCACCACCATCTGCTACTTCTAGGAAACCTGATTACTTTTTCAGGGTCCAAGATCTTCTGAAGGATGTCTTTATATTTCTGTACAAAAATGCCATACAATAACCAGCAAGAGTGCCCCTTAATGCTGCTGAGAGATCTAGAACAGTACTGACCCAAAGTATCCACCCTGGTAACTGAGAGAAGACAGTCATGGCCACTTTAAGAACAAAGATGCATATTTCAGTAAATCTGGGCTTCAGAACAATCATTTGTCAGAGCAATATGACTAAATATCAAAGTGAAGTCCTTTAGCAGTTGGTGAACAAATAAGGTAAGATTACCAATGTTTCCCAGAAAGCACATTTACTCATGTTTGCCCACTCAGCTATGCAGGTTGGCAGCTAGGTAGTAAAATGTGGGTAGCTGTTGCTACAGGGCCTGTGACTAGGACATCTTGAGATGGTGATTCTGCCACTGTTAGATGATTCATCAGTTTGTAATTTGTAGCAATTACCTTCTGGCAAGGGTTATTTATTTTATTTATTTATTTTTATTTATTTATATTTGTTAACCAGATTAGTCCAACTGAGATTGCGAACAACCACATTTTCAGTGGAGACCCAAGGGGAATAGCCACAGCAAACATAAGTAAAGATAAAGTGACAATATACAAATATTAAATAATAATCACAATAAAAAATAATTGTAAAAATTAAAGGTTATTAGCTATTTGCATTGCATTGACAGTAAGTAATCAATTTTTAGTGGAAACCCAAGGGGGAAGAGCCTCACCAAACATAAGCAAAAATAAATATACAGGACAAAAACTATTAAAAATATCAGTGCAAGTATGAAATTCATTATAAAGAGAAAAAAAACAAAAGAAAAAATGATGAACATTAAGGGTTGCACTGATAGCAGTGGTTTAAAATTTATTACATATGAGAGTAAAAACAAAAAGATAATCATTGTTCAAAAGAAGGACAATTGTATAGACACTGATAGGAACTGGGGGGGGGTAAATAGTGTGGAGAATGGGAGGGGGAGAGAAAGGAAGGGGCTATAGCAGTAGAGCTGAGGGTTTAGGAGGTTAGTTTAAGCAGATGTTACTAACAGAGAAAGAAAGTTAGGAGATGCAACAGGTTGCACAGTAGGTCAGACTAAGATTATGTGTGGTCAAGGCAATGGCATAATTTAAATTTAGTAGGTTAGATTTAAGCTCCTTTTTAAAATAGGTAAAGGAAAGGTTGGATCTAATATGGAGAGGGAGTTTATTCCAATTTAGTAAGACAAGAGTGTTTGTAAAGTAGTTTGCCAATAATCCTTTTGGGTTTATAAACTGAGAGAAGATGCTGATCAGCACTCCGGAGATGTTGAGGGGGGACTAGAGAGTAACATGGGAGGTGACAGCAGGGCAGGCAGTAGGGTTGTTGAGTATGGAAAAGGTAGTGTGAAGTTGCAATTGTAGGAAAAGGTGTGGAAATTCCAGCCACTGAAGTTTGTTTAGTGAGAGGCAGTGATGTGAAGAGAGTTGTTGGTTTAGAATAAATCTGGCAATTTTGTTGTATGTTTGTTCCAGTTTCTGCATTAAGGTAGTTTGGAGATTGTTAAGGATGGGCGAAGCGTATAGAAGACTAGGTAAGAGAAATGCCTATGCAAGAGTGTGTTTAGTGGCAGTAGCGAGGAATTTTTTGTTCCTATAAGGTAGCTCCAGTTTTTAGTGGGTTTTTTTTGATGGCCTATTGTATGTGCAAGTCAAATTTCAGTCGGCCATCAATTATTACCCCAAAGAGTTTGGTGTGTGAGGCAGGCGAGATAGTGGTGCCATCTAGGGAGGAAAGAGAAACATTGGATTTAAAGTGAGAGAGTGTCTGAGGTAGGAAGAGAAGGAGCTGAGTTTTCTTAGGGTTAAGGATTAGCTGATTGTTTCTGAGCCATTTTTCAACAGAGATAAAGGAATTCTGTGTTAGTATGTGTAAATTAGAGATAGTATTGGAGATAGATAAGAGAGTAGAGTCATCTGCGTATTGTATTACAGATGAGAGACTGCAGGATGAATATAGGTTGCTGGTAAAAATGTTGAAAAGGAGTGGTCCAAGTATAGAGCCTTGAGGTACTCCTGTTTGAACAGCAAGGAAGGATGAGAAAGCCTGCTGCCATCTAACAGTTTGTTTTTTGCCAGTAAGGTAGCACTGGAACCAGCCAAGAGTAGAAGGAGAGAGGTTTAAGTCTGAGAGTTTGTTAACAAGGATGGGATGCGACACAGTGTCAAAGGCTTTAGAGAGATCGAGGAATAGACAGGAGATGAGGTTGTTGCCCCTAGCTTCTGCAACTTTTTGAGTAAAGGATAGTAAGGCAGGTGATGTATTGTGTTTAGGGTGGAAACCATGTTGGAAGGGGGTGAGGAGATTTTCGTGAATGAGATAAAACAGTAGTTGAGTATGTATACATTTTTCAAGGATCTTAGAGATCAGTGAGAGAATAGCGATTGGTTTATAGTTAGAAGGTTCAACAGAGTTGTCACCTTTGTGCAGAGGAGTGGTATAGAAGGATCTCCATATTTCTGGTATGGTAGATTCCTGAATGCAATGGTTGATTAAGATAGATACAGAGGGTGCAATAGAGTCAGCAGCAATTTTTCAGAAATTGAGGGGGGAGTTTATAACTGGATGGAGAGAATGTTTTTAGTTTAAGAAGCAGGAATTTGATATATTTAGTAGAAACAGGTCACAAGGTAAAAGGCTGAGAGACAGAGGAGCATATAGGTTTAGGGGGGGTGAGGGTAACACAGAAGAGTTAGGATGAGCAGAGTTACCAGAAGGTAGGAGTTTAGAGATGCTGTCTATGAAGTGTTTGTTGACTAAGTCTGTAATTTCAGAGGGAGAGTGATAGGGAAAAGGTTAGGGATTGTAGGACAACCAGTGTGCAGCAGGGAGTTGATAGTACTGCAGACTTTTTTGGGGTCATTTGGATGAGAGCTTTGAAATTTAATGAAATATTGGCGTTTATCCAAAATAATATGTTTTTTACATGATTTCTGAGTTGCTCATAACCTTGGAGAAAGGTGGGAGTTTTATCGGTTTGCAATTTTTTCCATAGAGCATCTCTTTAATGCATCAAAGCATGAGTAGCTTTGGAGAGCCAGGGTGTAAAATTCGATTTAATTCTGATTTTGTGAGTTGGAGCAAGAGAGTTAAGGACATCAAGAAAAATGTGGTTGAATTTAGTAACAGCATCATTGAATGGGAGCATTTTTAGGAAAGACCAGTTGATGGCAGGGAACCTATAGTTAAAGGTTTCAGGGGAAAAGTTAGTTAGTTTCCTATAATCTCTGAAGAGGTGGGGCTTAGAGAGATGAGGAGAGTGCCTTAAGATAGAGATGGGAGAATGGTCACCAATAGAGTCAGGGAAGGCAGAAGGGTTACAGTAGTTGTTTGGAGAGTTGGTCAAGGTCATGTCAATTGTGGAACCTGTAGCATTTTTACTGTAGTGGGTAGGGGTAGTGTTCAGTTGTGAGAATCCATACAGGTTTATGAAATGTTGGGATGAGTCACAGGGAGTTCCAATCTATATTAACATCTCCAAGAATGATGGTTTCATAGGGGATGGAGATGTTTATCCAGGAGAGTATATGTTCAAGGATAGGGATGATTTATCTGGGGGGATATAGATAGAGGCAATAGCAAACTTCCTATAGTTATTGATGTGGCAGTCTAGGAGCAGTAGTTCAGCAGGGGAGAAACTAGGCAGGGTAATGTCTACAGGTGCTAGCGTTAGTGAGACAGAGTACAAGATAGCCACCCCGCCGCCTTTTTTGGGTGTCTTATCAGACCTATAGATATTGAATTGAGGTGGGAGAAATTCAGAGGAATTGATATGAGGTTTTAGCCAGGTTTCCAATAGGGCCAGGATGTGAGGTTTGTGTTGGGCCAACCATGTGTGACGTTTGGACGTTCTGTTGTTTAGGCTTTGGATGTTCATTGCAGAGATAGAGAGATATTTGAGGTTGGAGATTTTTGAATATGTTTTTGGGGGGACAGCAGATGAAGGTGGAGGGGGAGTGGTGAGAGGGGAGGGACCAGGATCAGGATGGATGTCACCAGAAACCAGAAGAGCAAAGACAAGATGGAAAAGGTGAGGGTGGTCAGTAAGGGGAATGGAATGGTTTGTGCCTTTAAAGGTACCAGTCCATTTACCTGAAAACCTAAAAAATTAAATAATCAAAAATAAATAAATAAACAAAGAAGCAAACAAACAAATAAATGTATATGTACAACTCCTTAATGTAGTACTGAATGTAGAGATGTTGACTGGAAAAGCATGAAATCATAGTCAGTCATCTAACAATTCTTTTCACTGATCCCCAAATGTAATAGAAATTGTCCTTCCAAACAATGTTGGCAAGCTGATGAGAAGCAGCAGAAGTAGAAAAAGGCCTTTTAGAGACCTAACTGACAAAGCAATCACAAATGAAATCTTGGGAAACCTCGAGGCTGAGATCAACCCAGGTAACAACATTTGACTATGTTATACCTTTCACTCTCCCATTACCCTCCTAAAATCCTAGCTCAGGTTTTAACCCCCCCCCCCTTTATGCTGAGAAAATGTCCCCAGAGATGGGGATATCCATCCATGTTTACAGAAAAAGAGAAAGAAACTGCAGGGTACAGATATGTGTTGTACTTTGTATACCAAATTTTTCAGGCTGCAGTTGTAATCTATCCTAGCCTTTAAGGGGTGCATCATGTTCCACAAGACTACACTGATCTGGTACTGTCCTTTTGTGTGTTATAGTTGTGCAAAATGTAGAAGGATAATTTTCATTTGATGAAAATGCAACAGGCTTAAACACAATGCTATTCCTTGTACTACGGAAAGAAGATCTTTGGAGCATAGTCCATGATCTGCCCATTCAAAACATTATCTCAAAGTACAAGCCTTAATTTTATATATTTTATTGCCTCTCCTGTTCCCTTAGTCCATTATACCTGCCCTACACCTGAAAGATGTTAAACTCCAAATTCCAATATACAGGGACTACAGATACATTCTTAGATTTAAGGCAAAATGATCCCTTGAGCAATTTATCCCCTGCCTTTTGGTTTAACAGCAACAACCATTATGTTTACCAAATGCCTGGGTATGTTAATAGTACAATGCTTTATCTGAGGCATAAACATTTACCCTTACTTAGGTAATTGCCAGAAATGGGCCCAGTCACAGACAATAATACATTGATCACTGAATGATTATGTAAGCTGCTTTCAAAACCTGGGATTTTACCCAAATTCACCAAAATCTATATGGACCCCAGCAATACAGTGGTAGCCTTTGGGGGGGTATGTTGGACTTCCATAAACAGAATGTATTTGTCCCAGGAAAAAGCAGATTTCCTGAAAAAGTTCTTCTTAGATATTTTCTGGATGGATTTATTAACAGTGAGGGAATTCTTGAAGATTCAAAATTATATGACATCTGTCATACCTATGGTCCAAGCAGCACGAAAGCACATGAGAAAATGACAGTCACGCCTCAAGAGTGTCAGGAGTCAATATACTTTATCTTATAGATTCATAGATTAGTACTAGGCTAACTGCCCTTGTAGGCCCCTTTAATCCTAGCCAAGTACCCCCTGTGAGAATCAAACCCTACACCTTGTGTCAGTAAGGTAAAGACATTAACCATTACGCCAACCTCCCACTTAAATGGGCCATTTCTTTATCATCCAGTATAATGCAAGAGGTCTCATGGGGCAGTCACCAGGTAATGCTCAGTTCAGTTGTTCTTTTCACAGAGGTCCATGAGGCTTTGACACTAAACACAGATGTGTCAGACATGACTTAAAGTGCCCACTCATACAACTTGAGAATTCAAAGCATTTTACCAGTCACTAAACCAAAAGTCACATCAGCATCAAAGAGGTGACTGCTGTGATCTTTTCAATAAAAGCTTTCAACGTGGATGTCAAGGGTCTCACGTGTCATTATGAATGACACAAGAGTGATGTGATACCTAAACTGGTGGGGGTGGAGATTCCCTCCCACCTTCTTTCCAGGTTAACTATGCAGCTAGAAGTAGGAATGACCCTCAGGACTTCTTACTTTCCATCATAGCAGAATGTTCTGGCAGGTCATTTACTCCGAACAGCTACAGACATTCATGAATGAATGAATGTCAAAGATAGACATCTGTCAAGACCTTATTCATAGGGTGTATATAAGAAATGTATCTTTTTTCTCCCTGATCAATAGACAACTGAAGAAATTCTGTTCAAGTGCAAACTGCAAAGGGTCTTGTGAAGTAGACTCCTTCTTCTTCAAATAGACTGATCTATTTCTTTATAAACACCATTTTAATCCCCTTTCTCCATGGGGTGATTAAGAATAAAAGACAGGAAAGCCAAGTGATACTTGCAGTAGTGCTCTTTGGTCCATTGGAGCACTGATTTTCTAGCTGGTGCAGATGGTTGCAGAAAAAAACAGTAGCCATGCCTTTGCATGTATACATCTTTACCCAAATCAACAAGGTCTTGTAAAACACAAACCTACATACTCTTGTATTGACACTTGAGTGATTTGACTAAGTTACCTTTGTTCATAGGACATGCAAAAAATAATCCCCCAGATTCACGAATCCTCCGTGTAAGACTAAATAAGTCTTACTCGGAGACTGCAGTTGAACAGTATGACATCAGCGTGCCATGAATATTCATGAGGGCACGCTGACTCCACTCTAAGTCTAACACGGACCATGCAGGAAAGCAGGGGGCATGTCCAACTGCCAAGCAGTCCAAAGCTCCATGCCCCTGCAAGTGTCTGAATTGTAAAATGTCAACACACAAGAGCTAGTCTTCTCAAATGTCCACGTACCCAACACCACACTCCCAGACATTGTAAAGCCCCAGCACAGTTATAAAAAGTAAAACTTTAATTTTTTTTTTCTAATTCCCGATATAGCTGCCCGCATTTGCGCGCGTGTGTGTGTGCCCATTGCTTAGCTGCAGTTAGCAATCTTGACATGGAAGAGCATAATAAGGAATGTTTATGCAAATCACACCAAATAGCAATAGCATAGTGGTAGAGCCTTTGCACAAAAAGGAGGCATTCACGGTTCGAATCCCACCACTCCCCTTCCTATTTAATGTTTTAAATTAGTATATGAAAAACACCCGACATATATGATTAAAGTTTTGCTAAACAGCATTGAAATGGCCTATGTATCAGTGAACAAAATGTATATTTATAAAGGATCCTGACATATAATTGCCCGCAGTTAAGTAACGCTTTACCCAGCGCAATATAGGTGCCCATAGTTAAGCAGGGCTTTAGCCAGTGCAATAGAGGTGCCCGTAGTTAAGCAGCACTTTACCCAGCACAATAGAGGTGCCCATAGCTAAATAGCGCTTTATCCGGTGCAACCAGTTTGCGCGAGGTGCGCGCTGTGCCAACCAGCGCACCGTAGGGCAACATGGAGCAACATAGAGCAAAGTTGCCTAAGCACAGCCACACCCCTAGCCTGTCTGGACAGTAGTAAAATAAAAAGCAATGACAAGGTTCGAACGCGGGAAACCTTGCACCATAATCAAAGTACTGAACCACTAAGCCATGACAGGTTAAGATAAACAGCCACTGTTAACATACATATACTTATAAATGGTAGATTAACCATTGCTAAGCAGGTCTGCAGTCAGCCGAGAATTTTCAAAAACGGCCAATCACAAAAAAGTGTGGGAAATGCTGCCTATGTAAGCCCCATAGGTGGGAATACTCGCCATAACTGATTGTAGCTGCCATCTGCAGTTAGAATGGCTGGTGCTGGAGAGGGTACATGCTTTAGAGCGCAGCGCTGGGGTATCGAGGAGTCAAAATACATGGTTTGGCTCCTTGTCCACCATCATGAGTCAAGACTCCTGCAGGGCCAGTTCCAAGGGACAGAGTACAAAGCAGAGGCTTGGAACCGGTTAGCTCATGACCTCACCAGTGTCACAGGCATTCCTCGGACTGGTGAGCAGGTCCGTCACCACCATGCAGACCTGAAGAGATGGAAGCAGGTCCTACTGAACCAATGGATACAGGAGGCCCGTGGGATGCAAGATGCCCCACTACTGAGTAGGTAGCCATGGAATGCAGTATGTAAGACATGCTAATTTATTCTATATAATGGATAGGTATGTCTCAATATCCCTTCATTTACTTCACAGCTGCAGGTGTCCATGCTGCGAATCATCAAGCCTATGCAGATAGGCTGCTAAGGCTGCACCACCAGGCAGGTTAGTAATTATTCTGCATGTATTGTTATATAAAATAGGTGAGAGAGCCTGAAAGAAAGTGTTGTAGCCCAATAATACAGCCATAAAATGCCCTGAATAATTCTTCTGCATGTACTGTTATATAAAATAAGTCAGAGAGCCAGAAAAAGAGTGTAGTAACCCATTAAGAAAGGTAAAATATGTCCAGAATAATATCTCTGCATGTACTGTCATATAAAATAAGTGAGCGAGCCTTAACAAGAGTGTTCTAAAGTATTAATAAAGGTATAATATGTCTTGAATATGTTTTCCATATGCACTGTAATATCAAATAAAGGAGATAGCCTGTGGAAAAGTGTGTAATGTAATTAATAAAGGTATAAAACCTGGAGTGTGTCTGTGTCACTTACTTTGAAATGTTGTTGTACCCTTGCATTATACAAACAGTACTGTTTTAATAAGTGCTGGCAACCCACAGTTGGGCAGTCCCATCTAAAGTGGTTGATGGAAGTGCCAGTAGCTGTGAAGCATATATACAGTCCTCAACAGTCAGTTACTGGCCAGCATGCATAAGTAAATCTGGCACACGAGTAGCTTTTTAATTCGATTCCCAGAAATGTGAGTGTGCTACACAAAATGTAGGGTTCTGTACAAATTTAACTGAAAATGTCATGTGAACACATCCAGATATGTAGATAAAGAAATATAAATAAAATCAATAAATATGTAGCAGTAACATCTGCATCTTGGACAGTTAGTATGCCAAATATAGGTCAGGTATATAATGAACTAGCCAAACCCAGTACACAACCTAATGCATGTTGCCAAGTGTAATAATACATGTAGGGGATATACACCTGCAGTCAATAGGAATGTAGTGTAGACTAAAAGTACTTATAAGATGTTAATTGAGGTTTCTTTCTACACCCTACTGTATGTGCATAAACAATGCAATTCCACACCTCAATGGGTATGTGTAATCTCAAAACATTTGTTGGGACATATGTCCTATTGTTCTATAAATATCTGCATTCACTTTGATGCATGTGCCCTGTTCAAACACCACAATCATGGTGGCCTGTTGCCACCAATCATCCCTGCATGCTGTTGGAATGTCCACTGTCGTTCAATATATGCATGTGTTATGCTTGCTGTTCAACTGTTGGAACCTTGGTGTGTTGGGTTAATAGGAATATTACTGCATGCTGTTACAACTAACTTGGAATGCTGTTGTTTATGTTGTAATTAAACACACCTAATCACAGAACGTATGGGAAGGCTGGTCCCAGTGGACCCACCTGTCCCTCCTCAGCTGGCGAGTGCACCTGGCACCAGCAGGTCCTGTGCCCAGCCCAGGCTCCCCTCCTCCATTGGTCCTGTGCCACCTTTGGGTGGAAGCACTGCAGAGGATGGGGCTCATCCCTCCCATGCAAGCGTGGGCAGAGAAGGGACACCTGTCACCCTTCAAAGGGTCCGGGCTGTGGTGCATAGGGAGATCCAGCGTTCAGTCGCTGATCCCCTATGCCAGCTCAAGGCGAGAGTGGCTCATCTCATGGGTGAGCCTGCCCGTCCTACGCAGTCCCTAGCACAGCCACCCTCAGGGCTCTGAAGGTGCAGTGGTGACTGACCATGGATGGGGATATCAGTTCCACTGTTACCATCTGTGGGCTCATGGACTTGCGATTTCCAAACACCCGTTCCCATCAATTGTGTTCACCCATCCCATGTGTCATACATCGCCCCTGTATGCGTCTTGTTTGTCTTGTCTGTTTTCCTCCCCAACCTACCTCCCCAAATATACCTACTTCCTCTACCTCACTTTCTACTCTCACCTGAAAAAAAAAAAGGGCAATCTGTACCCACAAAAAATTATGCTCCATACATAGCTGCCCATTTCACACACATGTCCGCTGGACATGTAAACTGATAATTATAATTGACAGTACAACATACTTTGTTGTCCTCACCCCTCTCCCAGGGGTGGAAGGTTTCAAATTTCACTCCAAATTTATTGCATATGCACAGCTGTTGCTGGTAAAGAAATGGGCAGCTATGGACCTTCCCTTCACCCGTCCTGCACATCCCAAGCTTGTTTTCCTACTGTCTTTCCCTCTTTGTGCCCCCTTTTTCACCACTTTCCTATCTCCCCATTTTCTTTTCTTTCAAAGAAATTAGCGTGAGGGTTAGCGGAAGTAAGCACTTTTAAGCAGTAGTAAGTGGGTTTAAGTGAGTGTGCGCATGTGTGCACTTAGCTAAGCATCGCTAAGCATCATGCAAACCCGCGCAAACCTGCTTACAACTGCTTAAAAGTGCCTTAGTCACTCTGCATGGCAGGGCCCTTGTTCTGCTGAGCAGCAAAATAAAACAACTTTGTCAGTCTCGAACCCCAGACCTTGGACACACTAGACTGCATGAAGTACCACTAAGCCACAGCAGATATACAATAACTTGGTGCTGAAATAAATATATCATGCATTACAATGAGTGAATGTAAAGGAAAAATAGGAAGGCCATAACACAAAGCTTGTTCTGTGGATCTTTACCAGCAATTGTTGTGGAATTGCATTACATGAGTGTGATATGAGAAGCAGCCATTCTAGCAGAAAATAATGTTACAGAGGCACTTTACAACCCCACACAGTATCATAGCAGGACAAACACTGGCATATCTGATTAGGGCAGAGGCCATACTTCCTAACTGTGACTACATTTCAGGGATGTCCCTGATTGTGAAACATATTTTAGCTGTGTCCCTCTGAATCCCTCTGAAAAGTACTGATGTCAGTCAGAAAGGTGGGGTATTACACAATGAATACTGACAATAATAACAGTAGACACCACTTGTACTTCATAAAAGGTGTACTAATCCATATGCACTGCTTCACTCAAGTCTACACTTACTGTCTCTATAATGTGTAAGGTGTACCATACTTTTAACTACCTATCCCTGACTCCATGCAAAGATGTATCTGAGTGTTTCATAGGCCTGGCAGAGGCATAAACACACAGGCATATCAGCTATTCTGCTGTTACACACTCTGCAAATAGCTTTGGTAGGACTTCCACAAGCATACCCTTATGTAGTAGTACAATACAGAATTCCCAAAGGATGTAGCCATGTACTGGTAGCAACTGACTGTAACAATGCCATTGTACCAGTGCTGAAAACACCTGTGGGTTGCACAGACAAAGAATAACAGTGTAACATCTGGCTACCATCTGGATAGGTTCACAGTTGGGAACTATGCAGACAGACCACCTGCCTTGATAAACTAACAGGTACACACCAATCCTTTAAGTCCAGTAAGATAACATTCACGCAATAATACATAATGTTCTCTGTATGTCAGCACCCCCCCCACAATTAAATATACTTGTGTGTTTAGGGTCTACCAAGGATGTAGGTAGGCATACTCAGTACTGGAATTGTCCAGTTGTCCTGAGAACCCTGTGCTAATGTCAACAATAAAAAACACAAACCCTGCAGAAGTGAGTACATTAATATTCAAAGTATAACAGTTCACAAACAGTTAATGTGCCAAAAGAATACTTCTCAATAACTAATTTTGTATGGCAGTTAATTATATGAGTAGAAAAGAAACTACATAGTCACATATATCCTGTGTAAGTATTTGTAGGGGTGAGTTAAACTCTACACTGATAGCTCTGTACTGGAAGTGGCAACAGTCAGGTCTGAGTACAACATGTACATCACTGTCTACACCTCTAGCTTCAGATATAAAAAGTATACCAACCTTCTGACTTACACAACAGTGTCCACAGCAAACAAGCATGGGCCCCACTCTGGAAATCTGAAAGGGCTATGCCTACATACCTTAGCAATTTATAGCATTGGGTTGCTATGACAGTGAGTACTGCAATTACCACACAGTAGGCTGTATGTATTTACCAAATGCTGGGCACCAATTGGTGCAGAGGGCATCACATGCACATGCGCAGATACCTATAAAAGAAGACTGTACTAGCTATCCCCACATGCAATCCTTACATTACACGTGTCAGAGACTATATAACTCCTGGAGAGTAGTGAGAAAAAATTATTACTTAATAAAAAAATATTTAATTAAGTAAAACAATATATACTTAATTACTAACTAAAAATATTAATTAAGAAAAAAAATACTTAATTAATAACCACAAATAAAACTTAAGTAAAACAACTTTACTTAATAAATAAAAAAAAATAAATAAAAAAGTTGTCAAAGCATATACAGACGGATCTGAAAGTGACAAACAGGTATGTAACAGATATGTAGTTACCGGCAAGTGGTAGATGTTTATGAATAGTACTGTACATACTTTGAAACATGCATATGTGGCAGCAGTAGGTATGTATGCACTGATGCCATGCATAACTACTGCCATGGACAAATTAGTGTGTAGCTGTGCGCAATGGGACATAACTGTGACATATGTAGCTCAGCATGATATGTCAAACATCTGATCATGTTATCTATGTTCTGTACAGTACTGTGTATAATGGCAGTTTGGGGGAGTAGTGCAAACACCTATATAAATTTGGATGTGACAGAGTAAGACATGCATGATAGTCATATAATGTGTAGCTTAGCATTGGCAACCGCTGTACCAGGCTAGTATAGTAATTTAGCATTTGCAGCTATATATACTCCCTGTACTATTACTGTATGCACACATGTTTCAACTGTCCATGTTGTTCCAAGGCCCAACAGGTCATCCGTGAGGTGTACAGACTTGCAACAGTATAGACCTTGTGTGTGTATGGCATACACATATTTATGTGTCCGATATATTAGCATCTTAACATGTGCATAGAACAAGGGACATACTGCAACTGTTTGTGAAGGGTGGACATTTATATGATGGTGCAGGTTGTTATGTGCATATTTATATGTAGGTTGTAGTGTGTGGCAAACAAGACAGCATACAGTGCTGGCATATGACATGTGGTGTTTAAATGCTGTGGGTATGATTTGTTAGGTTTTTAGTCTTCCAGACAGGGGGTCCTGCTAAAGATACATGGGCTGAGAATACCTTCCATGCATTCTGCACAAGACTGTGCAATATTATTACATAACTGTATCCCTCTCAACTTTTGCATAATTGATATTCCCACCATGAAAGGTGGACTGTATATGTGCCTATATGTATATCTATATGTACACCAATGGATGTTCATATGTACGCTCACGCTCAATGTTGTAAATGTATTGCCATCCCTTTTGTTAAAAACCCTGTACCCATGAACTACCACATAGGCGGTAGTCTGCTCAACACCAAAAGTGTGATAAGAGACTACATGACACAGGTGGACAGTAGTGTCCCTTTTGATAATCACAGTGCCACACTAGTCATGTAAACTGTGTATGGTCCACATGTCATCAGAAAAGGTGTGTCATCCATGGAAAAAGAGGTCAGTGTTCCACTCTACTCATCAGTCATAACACCCATCATAGAGTACAATGGCCCTGTTGGTATGTACCTCAGAAGACATGTACAGCAACTGTAGACGCCAGACACATACCTCACAAAGAGTATTACCAGACTCCAACAGATGCCCTATGCAGACTGTCTTACAAAACCAGAGCTACACTGTGTCGCATACTGCCTACCCAGAGGCAACCTCTGCCTAACATACAAAGATATGCCAAACCCACAGGTGTTGGACATGCTCCGTATAAACAGATTAAAATCCATACAAGCTACACACTGTACTGATCTAAAACTTGTACCATCAAAAAGCAGAACTTGCTGGAGTGGTACATCACCATGTCAGACACATACTATACTCTGGAACTAACTACCTATCAATAGCAAATGAAGGTCTTCATTAGCAGTTGTCATGAATAATCATGATGATTGGATGTGAGATAGGAAACACAACCCGGGAATCACCTCTGTGGCCCTGCATGACAGGGGCACATGAACCTAAATTACATGGGTGTTGAAGGGCAGGGTACCATATGGCTTGGCTTCCTTAGGCCCTACTGCTGATAGCTTATAAGCTACCTAGGACCCGATACACATACGCATGTACTTGTTGCATTACTTGATATGTGAGGTTGACTAAGTGTGATGGTGAATGTGTCAAAGTTGTGTATATGTGTGATAGCCTAGTGGGAAACTGTTTATATCATGGTATGTAGTGTTGTAGCTCTGATTCCAGCAAAAGAGATGTATGCTACTGCTAAGCAGGAAAAGCAGTATGGCATACAGTGTGACGTAATCCCATGGTGTTGACTGGACTGTGCCAGTATAGGCTAAAGCAGTACATGTATGTTTATTGATTGTTAACAGTAGTGAATACAAATCCTGTATGAACTGTAGCAATACCTGAAGCTGTAGGCCTAAACAGCACAGTATGGTGTATATCCACACTGCTTGTAAACACTGTTTTGTTTGTTACCTGTAGTCCTCACACATTACATACTTCAGGCATGAGGTTTTGTAAGTGCTGACACACAGTACTGTATGGTACACAGGTAAAACTCATCTGGGTTGCCATACCTATGTGTCTTGTAGGTATTTCTGATGTGTGTGTGGGCATGCCTGTAACATGGCCTTGGTGGTATGTGTGTCACAGGATATAAGTGCATATCTGGCAACATGTATAGTGTAGTACAGCAGTATGCCACCTATATTGATGAATGTGCACATATGTTACTGAGGGGTTTGCTATCAACAAGTAGTGTGGTGTACTGGTAGTACTGTAACTGTACTACATTCATTTCAATGGATGACAAATGTTTGTATGCATTAGCTTCATATATACCTCCTGTGGCTAGGTGGTGCATTATGTCACATACAGTGTGCCATGTACTGTTGTATAGTCTTTCATACTGGTTTCACTTTGTTGCTGTGCAGAACATGGTTTGGTATATAGTATGTGCCTGGCACTGTCAGGCAGTTGTGAGCTGAGCAGTGATATGTGGTATTAAAAGTGTGTACCTACTGACAGCCAATAGGTTGCTATATATGGCATTTCATTGATGTCTGTACTTCAGAATGTTAAGTGTGCCACAAGACTTGCTCACAATTATTGTTTTATTATCTTCCAGGGACATGTCTCAAAATAGAAAACCCACATATTCCCCTGAAGAGGAGGAAGTCATCCTAGATGCCCACATACAACATCACAACCTGCTGTTCTCCAGAACCAGCCAGGACCAGCATGGGCTCACTGCACTGTGGCAGGATGTTGTCCATCGGGTGTATGATGTAGGCATGCATAACCGGACTTATGAGCAGGTACGCCATCACTGCAGTGATTTAATTAGACATGTCCGGCAGCATGCCTCCGATGTACACAGACAACAGCTTGCCACAGGTGGTGGTGCAGCAACGCATCCACCCCTCACCAGAGTGGAAGAGCTGCTCCTCAGCATGGTGGCTCCTGGCCAACCACTACAACAGACATGTGTCATCATGGAGGCCAGAGTCACCCAGCATGTTGACTCAGAGCGTGCAGGTATCATGGCATATCTGTAGACTACTGTTAGCTTGATTGTTAAAACATGCATTTATCAGATGTGTACTGTGTATTCAGAAGATGTGGAGCCTGGTGTCATGCAGTACTGATAATTTGGAACATAATCTGTATGCCTGTGACTGTCACCTGTTGTACTACTGTAAAATTGCAAACTCACAGCAGCAATGCCATAGTTGTTGACACTGACAAACTGTCTCATATCCTTGTAGGTCCCTCTGGTGTGATAGCAAGACAGCAGACCCATGCTGGTGAGTGTTCTACATTTAATATAGCATATAACATGTGCATGTCATAGGAGAGTTGTAGGCCATATACACATGTAAAACACCTACACATAATGCATGCTCTGCATGTTCTCTGTGGGACTATGCACATCCCAGTAACATGAGTAGCTGCCTCAAACACATGCAATACACAGATCATCCCAAACAATTGTGATACACTGTAGAGGACATTGTATAGGCAGAGTCAATACACATGCTCACAACATACACCACTTTGTCATATGCAGTAAGTGTTAATATGATACACATGGTGTATGTATACACCTGCTGTAAGGTCATACTCCAGTATCCCAAATGTCATCAACACAGCACACATACTATACCTGAGGGGTAGAGACCTATCATGGGGCAGTGCGACATGCTTCAACACACAACACAGTCATGTTTGGCAATGCTCCCTATTGAACACCTTACATACCCATGTAACAACTGGCTGTGAAATGGTTAATGTAGCCAAAGTGGTGCAGGTCAGATACAACAAGATAGTTGCCGGTGTGGCATACATTAGTGGCCTTGAGTGACCACATGATGCTGCCTGATGATGGTTCATGGTACTACACTACATCCAATTACAGTAACTACAGTACTACACATAGCATTCATTGCTATACACCTGACAGTTGTGTGCTTCCCACCATGGTATGTATACCTATGAGTGATGGTGCACAGGACATTGGAAAACGTTTTGGACTTGCACAGCAATGTTATGTCCATGTACACATTGTGCTCCAGGGTGTGGCCAATCATTGAACAACACACATGCATCAAAGACATGTATACTGTTATCAACAAGGACTCTCTATACTCGCACTGCATGCTGTTGAGCAACACACATCCTGCATGCTGACACGTGTGATAGGACTCTTTGGCTTGTGATACTCTCCTCCACCATCAACCACTAATGAGTATGTTCCGTATTGCTGTTAGTGTGTGTGTGTGTGTGTGTGTGTGTGTGTGTGTGTGTGTGTGTCAACTTGACTGCGTAGTGTATTTGTGTGCATGTGTGCATGTGTTCGTGTGCATGTGTTCATATGTGCATGTGTGCATGTGTGCATGTGTTTATGTGTGCATGTGTTCATGTGTTCATGTGTTCATGTGTGCATGTGTGCATGTGTGCATGTGTTCCTGTGTGCTAACATCCTGTACAGATTGTAAAGTGTGTTTCCTGTCTTCCTCTCACAGGTGCTGAGGTATTGTTGGATGAGTGCAACAGGGAACCTGAAGTCACTGCCACAAATAGTGAACATGATGATACATGTGTTGTGGCACAGGCAGGTTTGACAGGGTCTGTCGCTGGTCCGCCAATCGACAGTACACAGCTTTCCACCCCATCTATGTGCACATTCATACTGCCGATACATCCCCCAACACCAATGGCCTTAGCTGAGGAACAGCATACAGTAGGCATTGACCAGGATAGTGTGGAATCTATGCCACATGCAACCCCACACAGTAGCCATACCCAGTCACCTGGAACGGTACCACATAGGCATATGTCCAGGGGTTCTCGTGGGAGCACTGCTGGTCGTAATGCCCTTGGTAGATGTGCCCCCAGAGGTCTCACAACCTCAGGTATGTTCCGGGCTGTAATGCAGGCACAGGCATGTATGGAATGGTACACCATGCAGGGACTAAGGGTGCAGAGGGCTCATAACACAGCTATCAATGACAGTATCCGTGACCTTGCTGATGCCATCTGTAATTACACCGAGGTCATTGATAGACATTGGGGGAAGACACTAGATGTCCTCCGCAATGTAATGTCCATGTGCCAGGACAGTGAAGGACGGCTGAGACGTCAATGTGGATGTATGCCAGCAACATCATCAGCTGGCAGTCATCACAGATGACAGACAAGTCCCAGCCGCTCCCGTAGTGGCAGTACCAGCCCCAGCAATGTTGGGGTTGGGCTGTCAATAGACCGTCCTAGATGACCACGTGCACGTGGATCTGTCCAGTCCCAGCAGGGACATGGGTCCAGTCGACATCCCTCTGCCTCTGACGATAGTACCCAGTCTGGCTTAGTACCTAATACTCTCTGTGGCACCCCTGCCAGGCACAGGTACTGTGTCCACGGCCAGAGACAGTGATCTGTACAGCCTGGCAGGTACAGTCTGTGGCTGTCCCACAACCTCCCGTATTTGGCAGCCACAAGGTAGAACTGTGTGCATGCAGACACACACACATAAATCAAACACCTAGGGCTAACACATACACACACACATTACATCAACATTGACCCATACTGTACTGTTGTCCCACACACACACACACACACACACACACACACACACACACACATACACACACATACATACATGTTGATTGGATGGGTCATTGTCAGGCTCTGGCAAGCCAATAACACACCCTGTGCATATGATGAAACTGTGCCACCTCCTGTCATCTGTGACATTGATGCAGGAACAGGCTTACATGGTGCTGATGCACGGGGTGACCTAACAGCAGTGTAGCAATATTAGCATGTCGTCAACAGTAAAGTGTAATGATATCCTTGTAGGTATATCTTAGCAGGCATGATACATTAAAGCTATGATTATCAATGTAGTATTGTTTACACCAGTGTTAATTCCAAAAAATGTATTGTCCACCCATGTGCCACTTGGCTGATGTGTGTGGTACTGGCAGCATGTGTTGGTGAGTGGATGGTACGTGTGTGATGTGTGCAGTACAGATTTGCAGGTGCACATTTGTGAACATGGTGGAGGTGCACTGTCTGCATGTACGTGCATAGTGGACACATGGGAAGGGTGACATGCCCTGTATTACACAGTGTTAACACTTCATATTTCTTATTGGTGGCCAGTATGCATTTTACTACACATATGATACAACTTGGGTACACGTGTGTATGACATGGTTTGACACTATGCTGTGGGTGATACTGTTAATATCGGTCATTGGTTTGCATTCTGGTAGTATACATAACCTCAACAGCCTGATTTTAACCAATCGTTAGATGATGTCTTGACAACTGACACACAGATGTAGGCTACACAGTAGCATTTGAATCCTTCCGGTACTATACTATACCAGTAACCAGTGGTATTGACCGCCACCCATTCCTGGGACCACTCCTGTTTGGCATGTAGCCATCCTGGATACAAGCAAACACACTAGGGATATGTCCGTCCACATCTGGTAATGCATACAGTGGCCTACAATGCATTCTCTGGATGAGACACTTATCCGCCACAAGGGTATCATACAGACAGATACCTGTTGACCAACCCATGCTGTAAAGCTATAAGCCAACTATAGCATAGTCATCCACATTTACTATACATAGTATCCTGACAATACCACATTGGTAGTAGCCCACAACATGTAGCAGGGGTACCAATGTGTACATACTGCCACATGTTATGTCATCTGTCCTTTGGTATTCACATTTCCAAAGGTATGCTGATGTCCCTAAGTGTATCACATAAGCAATAAGGGGTCTGTATGCATATCCACAGAGTTGTTGTACACCTATAATGAATGGGCGGTGCAGTGGTGCAGCGGTTAATGCTGTCACCTCACAGCAAGAGGTTCTCTGGTTCGATTCTCGGCTGGGGTGCCGTCTGTGTGGAGTTTGCATGTTCTCCCTGCATTCGCGTGGGTTTCCTCCAGGTACTCCGGTTTCCTCCCACATTGTAAAGACATGCTTCTGGAGCATTTCTCCCCGGGCCTCCGCTGAAAACAGGATCTGTGGAACCTAGTCGGACTTTCCCGGTCAACAAATGTTAAATAAAAATAAAAAAAAAATAAAAATGCCCATTATTGACAGACTGTGTTGTGTTTGAACATGTCTGAAATATACCCCAGGCATGAACCCTCACTCACACTAGTCTATAGAAAATGTCATGGGTGTGTGTGACACAGATGACCTAGGCCACAGATCACTACAGTGGCTGGCCTTGTCACATACGTACATATGTGACCTAAGGTCTGAGAAGCAGCAGCACAAACTGTCAATGGTAACAGATGTATTCATGTAGAAAGCAGACTTCACAGCTATGAACTAATTGAGGTCACATGTACATATATGTATTTGCCACACAGATACCAATTGAGGTCACATGTACATATATGTATTTGCCACACAGATACCTGAAGTGTGCAATGCACATACTGTTGTTTTACTGACATGTCATACAGCTGTAAAAGCAAAAACCACAACACATTGACCAACAATGTCTCACACACACACACACACACACACTCAGCAATTGCAGGATTCAAACCCCTATTTAACTATGTTATGATGCTAGAGAAATATGCATTAACACAACGCACTATATGCTTTACTGTGAGTGTTCATTTCCACTGCTGTATTTGTGGGATACTGACATCATCAAACTTGCCAAAGAGGAATGTACCTATTTTAATGTGTTTTCCTAGTCTCCAAAAAGGGAACTCCTCTCAAAGGAAATCACACACACACATACACCCCAACACAATCAGCAATTGCAGGATTCAAATCCCTACCTAATTATGTTATGATACTAGATAGATACGCATTAACACGACGTGCTATATGCTTTACTGAGAGTTTTCATTTCCACTGCTGTATTTGTGGAATACTGACATCATCAGACTTGCCAAAGAGGAATTTACCTCTGTTAATGTGTTTTCCCAGTCTCCAAAAAGGGGACTCCTCTCAAAGTAAATCACACACACACACATACATACATCCCCCACACACACTCAGCAATTGTAGGATTTAAACCCCTACCTATGTTATGATACTACAGAGATACGCATTAACACAGTGCGCTACAGGATTTACTGGGGAATTTTGTTTCCACTGCTGTATTTCTGGGATACTGACATCATCAGACTTGCCAAAGAGGAATTTACCTCTTTTAATGTGTTTTCCTAGTCTCCAAAAAGGGCATTTCTCTCAAAGGAAACCACACACACACCCCCACTCAGCAATTGCAGGATTCAAGCCCCTACCTAACTATGTTATGATAGTAGAGAAATACGCTATATGCTTTACTGGGTGTTTTTTTTTCTACTGCTATATTTGTAGGATGCTGACATCATCAGACTGGACATGGTAATGTGTGTGCACTTTGTTTTATGCAATCCCAGGAATGAACCATGTGGGTCAGCAGGTGTTAACAGCTTGAACAGGACTCCACAATTCTTAGCTTGTGTGATCTATCTGTGGACAAATTGCCATTCCTTCATATGACAATACATATTTATGCACAGATTGTTGATTTTGTGGATACGACATGGGTCTGGGATGTTGATAAAGGGCTATTCAAGTCTATGTGGGACGTGTGCAGCTCCTTTCAGTGATGTATGTCCTGGGTGGCTGCCTTGCAAACAGTCTAGCAGGTTTGGGAGCCATGATCTGCCCATGAACATAGCAAAGGTGGTAAGGTTGTGTGTTTACGGCTTCCAATAGCTCTGTTTATGACTTCAATCATGATGGACTCATTGGCCTTGCAGATCAGATGTCATAGGCTTATAGGGCTATAGTTCCTATGGTCTGTTGTGCACCAACACTTGTGGGGTGTGCCATATGTTGCTGTAACACATTCAACAGTTTCAGATCCTGTAGAGATGGTGAGGCTCAACAGACTGTTCAGGTGCAGGGTCTGTTTCTTCTGTAGTTCACTTATGACACATATAGGGAAACAATGTAATCCAATTGATGCCATGTTTTCGGCTTTGGAAGGAGCTGTTTACCCATTCCATATGTGATATCTCCTGGTATGATGATAGGGCCGTTTTTCAGTGGGAGGTGGGTATGTATGTATGGGCCTGTCTGACAGGATGTCGGTATTGTCAGTCAGGTACAATTGGCCCTGACTCAGAACATATATGAGTGTACATTGCTATTTATGACATAGATGAAGGAAGTGGCATGGTTCTGTATGGACTCCTTCACAGATAATCTTTCCAAAACTCCGACAAATCTGAGCACTAATACCCTATTATACTCTTTTACACACTTAACACCCTACTGATCCTTTTTGATCAGTCAACAGAGTATTTTATCATAATATCCTGGCATATCCAAAGGTCAGGTTCATGTGTACTCTCCAGTCCAGCTGGTGAATATGGGAATTTTGCGATAATGTTACAACTGCCTTATGTACACAGACAACCCTCTCCTCCTTCCAACAAACTGAGATATATGTGAGAGATGCAACTATATAGACAAACAGGAGGCTGAGCTTTCTCAACCCATGACTGGCACAGTCTATCAGGTGGTGAAGGTAACCACACACACCACAAATCCAGTCTCACATAGACCTATAGCGACAGCAAACAAAATACATTACCACACAAAAACATACTCGGAGGCTCTAAATAAAATCTACCCAAGCAGCAGAGACCTCCATAGCAGACACCCAAACAACTTCTACCCCACAACAATACCCACATATCACATAGTTCACAAAGTCAGTGTGCCACACAGTCACTGCCCTTAGGGCTAAACAACACACCTAATACACTTGTAATAGGTGACTCTATTGTCAGACACACTGATGTCCCACTCACCAGGCTGAACAAGGAGAAGGTCACTTTGAGCTGTCTGTCGGGTGCCAGGATCCGCCACATAACATATGCACTCAGGTCACTCCAACGCAAGTACAAATATGGCTCCATCATTGTGCATGCTGGTGTGAATGACCTCAGATGTTCCTCCCTAGACTACATGACAAAAGACATAGAGGAGTTCTATGATCATGTAGCCCAGGCCAGTATGACCCTGACCTTGTGTAGCATCTTACCCTCACCAAGAATGATGGCACAGTATACAGACAAAATGATCAATTTTAACAGTTGGCTAATGTCTTGGTGTCATTCAAAGGGGATCCAATGTCTGTCAGCCTGGGATGACATGCACAACATGCCACGTAGCTTCGCTATGGATGGCTTGCACCTGTCACCCCTGGACTTTCAAATACTGGCTAAGGCTCTTGCCACCCCCATATTGCCTCTTTTAGGCAAGGCTCAAAAGACAAACCTACCTCCATAGACAATACAAGGTAAAAGAAACTAAGGGTCATGCTGCTCAACACCAGATGTCTAAACCTCAAAATGCACGCACTCAAGACTCTCCTCAGTATGGAGAATGTCGTTATCTGTGCAGTAACAGACACCTGGTTCAGGCTCCCAAAAGCACCCCAGCACTACCAGGTTATACTTCATACCATGCTTTTCGGCCACAAGACTCGGACCGACCAACAAAAATAGGGGGAGTATCCATATACATCACAGATACACACACCTCCAGGTTAGTAGCACTGCACGAAGCATCAGAGACCATACATGTGCAACTAACAATGGGCAAAACTGCCTTTCAGTGTGTAGCCTGCTACAGACCACCCTCCCAAACTCAGGAACCCCACTTGGCTTTCCTGAGAACACTGGAGAATATGAAGGTCTCTCCAAACACCATTATATTGGGTGACTTCAACTACCCAAACATTGACTGGGAACACTACTCAAGCGCCAACACCCTCGCCCAACGGTTTCTAGAATTTATAAACTCAAATGCTATGGCACAACTGGTCACCACACCCACAAGTGGGGAAAGCATATTAGACCTGATCATCACCAACACGGGGACTCTATGTTCCACACCAGCGGTATACCCCTCATTGGTAAGGTCAGACCATACATTTATCTCACTGGACATCCATATCCTGTCCCCACTCCCATCCTAGGTAATCTCGGTGAAGAACTTCTCAAAAGCAAATGTCACAGTTCTCAAACCCAAGGTGGTATCTTTCATAGACCCTGGGACAGTGGTAAATATGGCTCAGACTGTTACAAACGCATTCGATGGATACCTACTGGAATGCATGGATCATGCTATCCCAAATAAAAACAAGACTCACTCCTCCAAAGGCAGAGGACCTGTCTGGTGGACCCGGGCCATAAATAAGCTATACAACAAAAGGAGAAGGCTACTACATGATAGAGCACAATCCCAAAAAGGGAAGGCATCTCTGATCAGTACTAGCAAGAAGCTACGATCACTCATGAATTTATCTAAGGCCAGCTTTGAAAGGAAAATTGCACCAGACACTAAGGACAATCACAAGGCCTTCTTTAGTTATGTCAGGAACCTGGGTGGCAACTCCCAGATATGCTGTGAGTTACTGCAAAATGACAAAACATACACTGAACCCACAGACATTGCCAACATCTTGGCAAACAGGTTCAGTGCAAATGCCCCCCCCTTCCCCCCTAATGAGCAAATGTCCATCCAAACAGATTGTAGCCTCTCTGACATCACAGATGAACAGGTGAGAGCTGCCCTCTCCAAAGCAGACAACAGAGCATCAATGGGACTGGACGGTGTCCCGGCCTGCGTCTTACACAAGGTTCATGATGAATGTAACCCTCACATTAAGTCACTGTTCAGTATCAGACTTACTACAGGATATGTACCCAAGGAATGGTGTACAGCAACAGTGTTCCCACTCCACAAAGGTGGTGCAACAATGGACCCCGGACACTATCGCCCTATAAGCCTAACTAGCCTGGTCTGCAAAGCTATGAAGTGTATCATCATGGAACTCATACACAAAGACATCAGGAACCTACAGACACTGGATCCTACCCAATTCAACTTTGTTGTGGGCAGATCTTGCCTCTTGAACCTGGTCGACTTCTTTAAACAGATACCAGGTCCATAGACATAGGGAAGGTAGTCCACACAGCCTACCTGGACCTCGCAAAACCCTTCATCACAATACCCCACTCGGGCATCATACATAAGCTCACCAGCTTAGATATCGACACATATGTCACAAGATGGATTGCTAACTGGATCAGGGATAGCACCCACATGGTCAGTATTGCAGGTGCCATGTCTGACTCTACACCAGTTACACGTGGCACCCCACAAGGTTCAGTCCTGGGACCTCTCTTGTTCAGTATATATTTCTCTGACTTACAGGCTAACACAGGAGGAATATGGCTGACCATGTTCGCAGATGACTGCAAACTGGGTGCCATATTCGGCTCTCCAACTGGCACAAGCATCCTCCAAAAGGGTCTCACAGAGATGGATAACTGGTGCCAGAGTCATTGCTTACAGCTAAATGCCATTAAATGCATAGTCATCCCCTTTGGGAATAACAAAGTGCCCACACATTACCACATAGGTGGTAATCCATTAAGTACGGTAGAAGTTATTAGGGATTTGGGGACACGAGTAGTTAGTAATCTCGCCTTTGACAATCACGTTGCCAAAGTGGTTAGACAGACCTTCTATATAGCCCACCTTATCCCAAAAGGTTTCACATCTAGATCAAGTGAGGTCATTGTGCCCCTATACTCATCAGGCCCATGACTGGATACAATGCCCCATTTGGGATGTACCTTACCTGACACCTGCAGCAACTGTGATGGCCACAAATGTACCTCACCAAGTGGATCTAGGGACTCACAGAGATGCCCTGTGAAGTTCGGCTAAAGTAACTCCAGCTCTACTCAGTCGCTTATCACCTACTCGGGTGCGATCTGTGCCTGTTGTTAAAAGCCATGTCCAACCCAGAATTAATGGACATGCTCCACCTCAGGATATCCGAATCCCTTAGAGCTACACACTTTAGGGACTTAAACCTCAGCACAGATATTAATAGGACATGCTGGAGGGACAGATTCATATCCCAGAGGCTCCCCTCACTCTGGAATGAGATCCCAGTCCCGCATAGGCAGAGCCCTCCACTGACCCCCTACAGGAGACATCTTGACGAGTGGATGGGTGATCGTATGTTTACCCCTGGGATCTCTTCTGGGTCCCTGCTAGACATAGGCACAATAAACTAAACGTAAAAGGGCTATCTTGTGTGACCTACTATTCACAGGCACAGTCTACTAATCTAACAGGGCTGTGAAAGCCAAACACACTCTGGCTAGGCTTATAAATGCCCTAGGGCAGATAGCCTATTATCAACCTATGTACCTATGATAATGTTCGGGATGCACATTGTTTATTGATGATACTGATTGCAGGTTTTTTATCTTCTTTGCTTTCCCACTTTCTATGAACAACCTAAGTATCTGCAGAACATATTTGATTATGACAGGGTTTCACTATATTATATATGTATCTGTTGTCATATAACTGTGTGCACAAGGTGGATTGGTGAATAGTGAGAGGTTCCTGGATTAACACATGCAACTGCCAGATATGTGTAGCCCACTGCTGTACTCAGACATGGCCTAAGTGTGTGAGCATACCCAGTTTGGCCTTTCAGAGTTTTGTTGCCTGACATTTGTCTCATTTATTCAAGTGTGTGAGCATGCCCAGTGTGACCTTTCAGTATGTTGCTGTCTGAAGTCCACTACATTTGTTGATGTGTGTGAACATGACCAATATTAACATTTATACTAAATGTGTGTTGAAGATCAGGTTCTATTCTTACTGCAGGGCTCAACTTTGTGTCATAACTCGACAGGGATTATGCTGTGCCTGCAGGGTTTCCATGAGATACTTTGCATAGACTTATCAACATTTCTTCATACAGGCTGACCAGTGAAATACTGTCATGGTTTAGTGGTTCAGTACTATGATTATAGTGCACAGTCTCCTGGGTTCGAGGCCTGTCACTGCTTTATATTTTCATACTGAGCATACCAGACTGCTTAAGGGCCAGTAGAGCAAATATGAGCATGCTGACTTCTATTCAGCTATGCCCAACTTAGACCAAGCTTTTCCAACATTGCTCAACATTAACCAACATTGCTGAACGTTGCCCAATATTGCTCAACATTGACCACAGTTGTGCTAGTTAGTGTGTGCAATTTTGTTTATATATACTAAATGGTGGTAAAAGCTGTTTAGCACTGCTTTATATTGCTTAACACATGGCAATCATGCCTCAGGTGGTGCTGCAGGGCTGCCTATGTTGGATGCATATACTACACTCCCTATACATGTTTGATAACAGGTAGTGTCAAGTTAGGCATCCCTTTTACTATATGTGTGAGTCAGAGAGAGGTATCATTTCCAGGGTTCCTACTGAGCCAGTGTATGTGCTATGCGTTGCCTCTTTGCCAAGGCCAAAGCATACTGGGCATGCCTCCTTCTGCCTACTGGGGCAGGCTCAGGTTGTTCCTCCTCCGAGTCACGCTCTGCCTGTGATGGCCTTGGCAATGGTGGGGGGCTGTTTGGCCTGGGCCTATGCTGCTCCTGCTGCAGCTGTTTTTGCATGATCTTATTACGTAGCATAGCACATACCATGACAATCTGGGTACATGTAGTTGGTGAGTACTGCAGATGTGTCCAGGCACTGGAACCATGACTTGAGCAGCCCAAACACACGCTCGATTACATTTCGTGTGTGTGCGTCTGCCTCATTATGGTGTTTCTGTTCAGGTGTGTGTGCGTTTCTGAGGGGTGTCATCAGCCACGGCTCCAGTGTATAGCCAGCATCCCCCACTAAGTGACCATGAGGGATGTCCCCATTGGCAAATGTCTGGTACAGCTGTGTCAGATGCCAGATATGGGAATCATGGTAGCTTCCAGGGCAGCCAGCACACACATTCAGTATTATGCCCTGGGCATCACACACAACCTGGCAGTTGATGGAGGGGAAGCCCTTGCAGTTAAACTAGACCCTGCCCCGCTCACCGGCTGGTGCTTTGATGCATATGTGCGTGCAGTCTATTGCACACACTACCTCAGGGTATTCCGCTATTTGCTGGAAGAGACACATATTGCTGGCCAATACCTCATGGGAATTGAAGAAATATACATGATCACCAACATGTGTTGACATGGCATCCAGGAACTGGTGCAGTACCCTGGATGCTGATGCCTGTGATATCCCCATGATATCACCAGTTGGTCTCTGGAAGGTACCTGTTGCTAATATTCTTAGGCCAACACATACCTTGGTTTCCACTGGGATGGGTTCTCCTCTGTTGGTTCTGTGTGTGAGGCGTGGCCTGCACAGCTCAACAATTTGCTGCAAGAGGTCTCTGTCCACTCTACAGCGCTCCACTATCTCCAGCTCATGTAACCCCTGATGGGTTACCCTGGGCCTGTACACTCTTCTCCATCTCCTCACTGTGGGTTGTCCAGCAGCATTCGCATTGTCACCACCCTCAGCATGCTGCATATGTCGCTTTATAACAGCAATGGCAGCCCGTAACATTTCTTTGTCTCAGTAAAGCTTTTTCAGTTTTCACTTCTATTAGCTTACTGCAGTGTTGCAGTGTCTCTGAGAGAAACATAGTGGAATGTTGTTTGCAGAGTTTTAAGTGCTGGGCTGGGCTGGGCTAGTGTACTGCCTGTCTAATTGACTGATTCTGATTGTTTTCACCTGCTAGCTCTGCTAGTACTCCCTGGTTAACTTCCTACTATTTGTTGTGCTTTCTTTTCCCTTTCTGTCCTCAGGGGGGCAGTGCCATGCACACAAGTGGAAACACATGCACACCAGCTCACACGCATGCACACATGCTTACACGGACTAAAACTTGCTTATTCTTGCTAAAACACGTGCGCACAGGCACATACGCTGTTACACACATTTCAACAACCTTAGACATGCTTACTCTGGCTTAAACATGTACACACAGGTGCACACGCATGCACACAGTCTTACTTGGATATACAGGAGCGCACCCACATGCAAACATGTTGCAAGCACTTCAACGAGAAACTTTAGTGTTATACACGGCATACACCTTCAATTTCTTGCCGTTAGCTAGGGTACCTGTTGACACACCTCTTCCAGTGATGAGTAACTGACAGCAAACACATGCCACTCTGCTCCAATGAGCTTCACTTCTTTCATACATACCCCCCTCGTGATGTCACCTATCTTCTACTCTGATACTCCCCTTATCCTACTCCTACACTCCACTGACTGTGTTCATTTGCTATGTAAACTTGGGAATCACTATCCTTACCCTCATTTGCATAGGATTGCCTACTAATGCTTGGTTACATCTCTTAGACTGAGCTTCCCCCTTAGCAACCTCTACTCGGTAGCCATGTTGTCTTCAGCCTGCCATTCTCTTGCATTGTACATTTGGAATTACAATAAAATCCATATTTGTGGATTTTAATTATTGTTTTTCTGGTTTTTAGCGGGCAGCACGTTTGCGTGGCGCTGCGCTACACTTAAACTTCTGAGATCGGGATAAAAAAATTATTTTATTTTTATTTTGCATCGGTGAACATTGCCAATGGCTGTATTTTTGGCCATTGGCATGCTTATTCAACTGGAACGGTACTCAGTTGTCAACAGAGTACATTTCTGCAAATAACACTACTCTTACTCAGACAGGTTCGGGTTTCCTGGATCGCAAATTTACCTCATTTGCATAGCTTTCGCCTGCAATTGAGGTAATTTGCATATTCTAGCCCTGTCCGTGTAAAAGTCGTTTTAGGAGCTCTCTTGCACTCCCCTACCGGCTGTTCCTGGATCGCTCGGCGGACATGTTGGCTGCATGGAGTCTTACTCTACTCTTAGACTCCGTGCAAGCCTTCGTGAATCTGGCCCAATGAAGAAAGCCAGGACGCCTAGTTCTAGAAAGTCTTGTTCAGCTAAGTTGGAGTGTTTTTTTTTCTCTGTTGACAAAGAAGAAATCAAACCCACTGTATGGTGAGAATACATTTAGTTTTACAATGCTATTGCAGTTTTTTTGCAGCAGCAGGATTAGTTTATTCCTCAAAATTGCATTTGTGTACTGTTTTAGCCTATCTCCCTGTGGATCTCATTGTTACTGATAAAAACAGTTTTTCAATGAATCTCTTCAATTGTGTCACCAAGGAAATATGTGGTTCTGCGATAAAACCTATAGTTTGAACTGCAAGAGATAATTCAAGCTTTCTTTGAACCATCTACCACTACTCCTCTCAGATGTCTAACTGTCATTGTAATGGTTGTGATATCAGGAATGATATCAGAATTCCAGGCTCTGGTGTATACAGAACCCTACTGGTGTTCCACATGGATGGGGTTAGCTTATGTACCAACAACTCCTTTATGCTTAAAATTGTTGAATAATTGTAAGTAAATCACATCTTCTACCAATCTTCTTTACTAACCCAGACAATAAAGGAGAAAGGATCTTATATTTCTTGGACATCTATAACCAACTGAGATACTGTTTGAATAACCATATCATTGCTGGAGCAATAAACATATTATTGCTGTAGCCTTCCTGTGTCCTGACAGAGTGCTCTTCAAACTATCTGGAGATATACAGAGCTAAGTATATTTTTCTGGCACTTCAGAGTTGTGTACTGTTAATTGTTGCTTTACTAATTTTATATCATTGCTGGCTGACTTCAGAGTTGTGCACTGTTATTTTTGCTTCACTGTATAGTTTTTCAGATCTCTGCTGAAGGTGTTGTTTTTCCCCTACCCACCCTCCCTATTTCTGTCTTGTTGTTTAAATTTGGAGGCTTTTGCAGTTGCCCACCCCCACTGTAGATCTGATCGGGGACACTCCCTCCAGTCCCATCTCTTTACCTCATTCTACCTAATAGACTCCTTCTGCACTTGTTTTTAGTCATTTTTAATTTAGTTGCATTTTTTTAAACTGTTTGGTCTAACTGCTACATACTCAAGTGTGCTATCTTGCACTGCATTTGAATTGTTTTTACTGCTGTTTTAGCTACTTTTCTGTATAAAAAAAAATCTAAGCCTGTTTTCTACCTTTCCTGTAACTAGTGTAGTCCAGATTCAGATTTGCTGTATCCAGAACTGTATGTAAGCTTCTGAGCCCCCCAAGCTTTCTGTGTTGGAGGGAAGCCTTCTAGCTTATCAGTGGAAGTTGTAAGAACTAGGTAACCTATCTACCACAAAAGGAGTGGTTCTGGCCCAGAAATTGTAGTTATTGGCCGTTTGGGCATTTTTCCATCTCTCTCAACTTTCTGATTTAAAAGCCTGCATTTGCACTTGTTTCCCCCCTTTCCTGTAACTAATTTAGTCCAGATACAGATTCTTAGTTTTAGCACTTGCATTTGCTTATTCGTGATCAGCACTTGTTCAGAACTTGTTGTAAGCACTAAATAAGCTATTAATTACTAGAGCACTCAACCTTCCTCATTACCTAGAGGAAAACAGTTTTCGTACTTACTTTCCTCACTTGCTTAGAGAAAAACAGCTCTTGTACTCACTTTCCTCACTTATCTACAGGAAAATAGATTTTTATTCAGGCATGTCCAAGGGTCAGCTCCCAGTGTTCTCTCCTGTCTATCTGATGAATATGGGCATCTTGGGGCAATGTAGAAATTGCTGTGAAAGATGCACTTATCCAGCCAAACTGAAGGTAAAGTTCTCTCCAACCAAGACTGACATTGACAGTCAAGAGGAGAAGGTAAACACTTGCACCACACCACACTCATCACATAGTGTCACTAAATCAACACCACCAAAGTCCACACATAGAAACAAAAAAACATTTGCGGAGGCTCTCAGTAATAATCTGCTCAAGCAACAGAGACCTCCAAAGCAGAAATGCAAGCAACCTCCACCCCCCAACACATCCCAAATGACACATAGCCCGCAGACTCAGTGTGCCACTCAACCACAGCCAATAAGGCAAAACAACGTACCCAACACACTAGTCATAGGTGACTCTATAGTCAGGCACACTGATGTCCCACTCACCAGGCTAAACAAGGAGAAGGTTACTGTCAGCTGCCTGTCGGGTGCCAGGATCAGCCACATAACTCACGCACTCAGGTCACACCACAAAAAGTAAAAATATGACTCAGTCATTGTCGATGTTGGTGTGAACAACCTGAGATGTACCTCCCTGGACTACATGAAAAGAGACATGGAAGAGATCTCCAATCTTGTAGCCCAGGCAGGTATGACCCTAGCCCTGAGTAGAATTCTGTCATCACCCAGAATTATACCACAGTACAAGGACAAAATGATTGACTTCAACAATTGGCTAAGCTTCTGCTGTCATTCTAAAGGGATCCAGTATCTGTCTGCCTGGGATGACATGGTTGACAGACCACGATGCTTTGCCAGAGATGGACTGCACCTGTCACCCCTGGGATTCTGGATACTGGCTAAGGTTCTTGCCGCCCCTATAGTGCCTTTTTTAGGCAAGGTTCAAATGACAAATTCACCACCATAACAGGAACAGGCAGGCAAAAACTGAGGGTGATGCTACTCAATGCTAGAAGTCTAAATCTCAAAATGCACTCACTCAAGGCACTCCTTAAAATGGGGAACATCGATATCTGTGCAGTGACTGACACCTGGTTCAAGGCTCCAAAGAGCACCCATGCACTACCAGGCTATAACTCATACCACACTTTTCGGCCATGTAACTTGGACCGGAAATCCAAAGGTGGAGGTGTGTCCATATTCATTAAGGATATTCACACTCCAGGCTAGTTACTCAGCATAAAGCATCCGAGGTTATCCAAGTGCAACTAACTCTGGGCAAAACTGCAATCCAAATTGTAGCTTGCTACAGATCCCCCACCATACCCCAGGATTCCCACTCCTCTTTCTTAATGTACTGGAAAATATTAGGGTTCAACCAAACACCCTAATAATGGGCGATTTCAACTACCCCACCATTAACTGGGAAAACTCCTTCACTCAATGCTTTCTGGAATTCATAAACTCCAATGCCCTGGATAAACTTATCCACACCCCCACCAAGGGCAAAAACATCCTAGATCTAGTCATTACCAACATGAGTGACGGGTGTTCCACACCGAAAGTCAACTCCTCATTGGTCCGATCCGACCATAAGCTAATCACCGTAGATATCCACATCATGCCCCCACCCCCCATTAATGAAACCATGGTAAAAAAATTTCTCCAAAGCCAATTTCATGCTTCTTAAAACAGAAGTGGTGAACTTCATGACACCCATGCAGATGGACAATACAGTTACGACTACTGAATCATACAGAATTGCACTTTATAAGCACTTACACGAGTGCATGGTTCATGCTATCCCAAACAGAACCAAGATGCTATCCTCCAAAAAAAGGAAGCCAATCTGGTTGTCACCTGCCATAAACAAACTGCACAACAGAAGGAAGAAACTATTGAAAAAGAGTGTAAAATCCCATGAGTGGAGGAGCTCCCTGGTCAACCTCAGTAAGAAACTGCGATCCCTGATAAAATCCTCCAAAGCTAGTTACAAAAACAAAATCACCACTGATTCTAAAGACAACCACAAAGCATTCTATAGCTATGTCAAGAATCTCAATGCCAACACTCAGATCGGCTCTGAGTTACAGCACAATGGCACTAAATATACAGACCCAACCTGATATTGCCAACATCCTGGTAGATAAGTTCAGTGCTAACGTTATCGCCCTCTCACCCCCTAAAGGGCCCATCTCTATAATGGAAGAATGCAAAGTTCCTGTAATTATGGCTGCACAGGTAAAAACCACACACTCCAAAGCCAAGAACACAGCATCCATGGGACCAGACAACATCCCAGGCTGCGTTCTACATGAACTACAGAACGAACGGGCATCCCACCTAAGTACCATGTTCAATCATAGCCACACCTCAGGCTTTGTGCCCACTGAATGGTGCACAGAGATGGTTATCCCACTCCACAAGGGGGGGAGCCACCATGGACCACAGGAACTACCACCCCATTAGCCTGACGAGCCTGGTCTGCAAGGCCATGGAATGTATCATCATGGAACTTATAAATAAAGACATTGGTAATCTCCAAACTCTGGACCCCACCCAGTTCAGGTTTGTAAAAGCCAGATCAAGTCTCCTAAACCTGATAGACTTCTTTGAAATAGTCACTAAAGCCGTAGATGAGGGTAAGGTGGTTCACACAGCCCATCTAGATCTTGCCAAGGCTTTTGACACTATCCCCCACTCTGGAATTATAGATAAACTCACTAAACTAGGTATAAATCCCTATGTCACAAGATGGGTTGCCAACTGGCTCACTAACAGAACCCACACTGTGAAAGTGGCAGACTCCAAATCCGACTTCAGACCAGTGACAAGTGGAGTGCCACAGGGTTCAGTCCTGGGTCCTCTGCTGTTTGGTATCTACTTCTCTGAAGTACAGGCTAACACAGAAGGTCTTTGGCTAACGAAATTCACAGATGACTGCAAACTAGGAGCCATAATCAAAACTCCCAATGATGTGGACATCCTACTAAAGGAACTCACGGAGACAGATGCCTGGTGTCAAAGGCATGGCCTCAAGCTCAATACCAAAAAGTGCATTGTCATCACCTTTGGTAAAAACTCTGTACCCATGAACTACAACATAGGCGGTAGTATACTTAACTCTGAAGGTGTGATAAGAGAACTTGGGACACAGGTGGACAGTATTCTCTCCTTTGATAATCACATCACCACAGTAGTCAGGAAATCCTTCTATGTGGCACACCTCATCACAAAAGGTTTCTCATCCAGAAAAAAATAGGTCATTGGTCCCCTCTACTCATCACTCATTAGACCCATTATAGAGTACAATGCCCCTTTTGGTATGTACCTCACAAGACATCTACAACAGAAATACCTCACAAATAGGATTACCAGCCTCAAATAGATGCCCATCACCTACTCAGAGGTGATGCTATGTCAAACCCAGAGCTGTTGGACATGCTCCACTTAAAGAAATCCCAATCCCTCCAAGCTAAACGCTCTAGGGACCTAAACCTTGTCACCACAATAAAGAGAACATGCTGGTGGGATAGATTCCTGTCCCAGAGCCTTCCCATACTCTGGAATAAACTACCTATCTATATCAAACAAAGCTCCTCATTAGCACTCTTCAAGAAAAATCTTGATGATTGGATGGGAAATTGGAAATTCACCCCAGGGATCACTTTGACAGTGGCACAGGAAAATAATTTTCTTGGGTGGCAAATATAGGCCCTAGGGCCGATAGCCTAGTACCTACTTATGAACCTATGAACCTATGAACCAAGAACCTAAGGAAGACAGGACACATTTTTTCTGGTTTTGCTGCTACCACAGAAGGGAGTTCAGTCTCAAAACTAAATATTCTGAAATGGCAGTCTCATTTCATTAATGTTGCTTCTATGTTCATGACAAGATCTTAGAAGGATAAATTGTGTTATACCCTACCAAGGCTGGAGTTGTTACTACTGCTGTAATTGGAGGAATAGATACTCAAGCAATTCCTGATGATGACTTTTGTTTCTCTGTATCCAACTTTTCTGAGGAATGCAGATTTCACATCCTATCTAGGAAAGGGCAGATGTTGCCATTTCCATCCTGCAGGAACTCAGTGGGCAAGCGATTTAAATCTTCCCAAAGGTTATGACTTTAACATTGATTCATATGCAGAACATTGTACAGTCGTGTGAGTAACTTACAGTAAAACTAAATGTCTGAGCAGGATCACATTTGCATATAGTTTCCGTCCCTCTTTCCACTTATAGAATCCTGTACATTTGAGGGCTAGCGGAGGTACCATTTCACATTCTTTTTCTCAGATTAACTTATGTTTGTTGCTTTTGCTTGTTATCATATATATCCACAAGAAACTCCAAGTCATTTGTATGCCTGACCTTGAATTTGGTAGGTTGAAGATGGAGGAACATTCTGAACCCATGTAGGTTGAATGCTTCTCATGTGTGTTCATGGATTAGAGGCAAGAATGAGCGGAAAATGGTGGAGTCTGGCTTCTTCTTATAGTAGGGATGTGATGATAATCTTTGGAGGACTCTGCCCAGTTAGTGAGTTGTAGGACACAAAGCTTTGGAAGTTGAGCTGGATGTTGGCCCTACTCTGCTATTTAGTCCTAAAGGCTATGAAGGAAAGACTGATTCTACCTGCAGATAAACTCTTACAGCAAACTTCTTAGACAGCTGTACTTTATTTTCTAATATTTGATGCTTGCATAAAAGATCGACTACTTTTTATTAGAACTCACAAGTTGACAAATGTATTTTACTTAACCAACATATTTTTTACAATACATTTTATTCCTAACAAAGGGCTTGTAGAGTTTAAAAGCTTAAGTAGCCTGCAATGTTTAACTTGCATCAGGGCAATGAATGACATCACATCATCTCTGTGTTTTAATGTTTTCTATAAGGGTAATCAAGCTATTTCTCCTGTCTAATTTTGATAATTTTGCATTCAACCCCTTTCTCAGACTTATCCACACTCTTGCGAACATTTGAATGGTTTAGCATTGTGTATTAACAATGTCAAAATGCCTTTTCAAATGGGCTTTCCACTGCCATTCAGGTACTGCTGATATTTTTGTCTGTATGACCCAGTCCACCAGGTAAAGGTTAGCTCCAGTTCCTTTTATATATTTCTTTATATAGACCATTAACACAAATCTAATGGGTAGGCAAGGGTGCCTTTTAGGTATTTTACTTAGTTTTTTTTTTTTTGATTTTCTGGTTGTTCTGCACCTTTGGAGATTCTTCTCCAAAATACCCACAATCCATGAGGCTTTAATCCAGCTATGCTCATCCTCATTATATTCTGCCTCACATTGCTCCCCTACCCTACTCCTGCTTCGGACCTACACCTTCCTTCTCTACTTTTATAGATTTCTGCCTCCACCCATAACCTTCACTGTAACCTGCATATTGCTTTTCCTACACAACCAGTTCCTATAGGAAGAAGAATCATTCCTATTGGTAAAACAATCAATCATACACACGTATGAAGCCTATGAGGAAATCCTTTCTAAAAAGTCATCGTCTGATGACCATTTTGGCTTGTTACTCTGATTTTCACCCCTTAACGTCTCACACAAAGCCTGAGGCACTATATACATTCTCTATCTAAGTGATACTTGCATTTCTATAATGTTTTTCTAATGTTTTTCTATCTACTTCAGCTTGTTACTGTCTATGTTCTCTACCATGTAATTTCTTACAGTTACCAGCTACACTATAATCCTACTCAATCCTGTTATCAGCCCGGTGTCAGACTCACCACCAAATGACTAAATCTCCAAATCTTTATACTTTCTACAAAATCAACTTTTTCAAAGACTTCTAACTAAAATGTATCCACTGAAGCACAAACTATACATAAAGTATACATCTAAAACTAAATAGCTACTTTCTGCCAGCTAGTCCTCCTACTCTCTATTTCTGTGGTGACATCCACCTAAATCCAGGACTATCTTATACAATTACCATAAGCGCCTCTATTAGAACTACTCCCAAACAGCACTCTATAACCCCCAAACACCACATGTCTAAAACTATTTAATATTAATCTCAGAAGTACATGCAATATACTTGCTGATCTGAACGAATGGATAGCTCACCACAGCCTTGGCATTTTCACTATTACTGAAACCTGGTTCAAACCAGATATAACAAATGAAGAAATCTTCCCAAGATGATACAACTTTCTTAGAATTAACCAAAAGATAAGGAAGGCTGGTAGAGTATAAATTATCTACCTAATACTCCAGATTTAACTCATTAGCCAAATAGCACATGTCAATTCCATAACTCCTTATCTCTTTCCAAAAACTCAATACCAGCAAAAAGTATGTGTTATTGTTTTATACATTTCTCCTGGGGATAAAATTGCTACTATTGAATATATCCTAATCTTGGTATCCTCCAATATCCCCAAGAAACAATCACTTTAGAAGATTTAGATGTTGTCTGGTACTCTGCAACTACTAATTCCCCTACAAGGAGCAACAACTTTTGTGAATTCACTCATCTTATCAATACATTAACCATATACAACAGAACTAGTAATAGGGCATCTGTACTTGATTGGATACTTAGCAGTGAATTTTAGCAACATCTTGTCCTCAGACACTCTCCCTGACATACTTACTGACCATCTCCTAACATTTGTTATCAGATAGCCATCTACCATACCCAAGTAACACCTCTGTAACCAAGTGTGCATCCTCTCAAATTCTGATTATCAAACCTTCATAGCCACCCTAAAATCAGTTACCTATTTCAGAATTCAATAGATATTTCAAAATATTTCAAATAAATATATGCCCATCATAACATAGTAAAATCAATCATAGCCCCATTGGTATCCTTATCTAATGGAAAAGAAAAAATACAAGGCTTGGAAGATATGGTCACCTCACTGCTAACTTAACAAGTACTCCAACCATCTTATAGCAAAAGCTTACCTCTCACCTTGTTACAGTTCTTGTATGCCTACATCATTTGCTCTATGCTTCTGCATATTTAACTCCATTAGTTTACTAATGCACTGAGAAGTGGTGACACTGTTACTGCAGTGATATTCAGACTGCTGTATGCTATAGCCTGTAAACCAACTTTGATTTGTGCAAAACTATAGTATTATACCATTGTCATACTTAGCATATTATGTTCATTGTTATTGCATGAAATGCATGAAGCCTTTCTGCCTGCACCAACACTAAAAAGGGGTTATATGACCAACTGGACCTTCCAATAAATGAACACAATAAAAAAAATAAAATATTTTATTAGAATAGGATACCAACTGAATTGACATTCATCTATCTTTTTTTCAAAGCATGTCTTGAGTTTGAATTTTCACTAAATACAATATTTTGTAATAGACAGCAAGAGAAACTTGAAAAGTTTAATTTATGTTACTTTCTGATACTCATTTAGAGCTGCTGAATGTCCAAAGGTCTGCCAGCAAGGAACGTGAACCATGCCCTTCTTTCTATGTATGTTCAAAATGTACTGTAACTGCCACACAGTGAAAACTGCCAGAATGGCCCTAGGGAGCCACAGACATTTTAACACTTCCTGTCGGGGGGAGGAGCTGTCAGCTGTAATTCACATTTTGGAGAAGAGTTAAGTTACAGGACTAAAATTTAATAGAAATACTACTCACAGCATGACAGAATAACCACTACTTACTGTATTTCAAACAATTAACACAGGGATGCTAATCAGAAAGAATTTTTTGTGTGAGAGAATGCACTGGAGATATGCAATACCTATGCTTTTATAGAAGCATCAGTGGTACACTTGGTTTAGAAACTAAATATTTCATAGTTTTGCAGGAGATCCATGTTAATTGTCTGTTAACATTATTTGGTCACATGGCCAGTTTATTTCAAGGCAGGAAAAAGGAGAAGAATGTTGAGTAATTATAAGAATCCAATCCGGTAGCCGGACTGTAAACCAAGACTACAAATTGAAATCATCTTTTGTCTTAATGCAAAACTCATATCTGCCACATTTTAATCTTCTAAACACTCACTTAGATGCATGTCTGACTAATGAGCTAATGTAATACTTATTTTAGCCATAATTTTGCATACTGTGTCAAAATACTATATGTACTATATGTCAGACTGACAAACTTGTCATTTTGCTGAATGAGTGTAGTTTCTATAGTGTGTTTCACATTTTTTAATGCTTAAATATCTGTTATCTATCCTATCTATATCAATATCAATTGAATATATATACAGGGTGGCGCAGTGGTGCAGCAGTTAATGCTGTCGCCTCACAGCAAGAGGTTCTCTGGTTCGATTCTCGGCTGGGGTGCCTTCTGTGTGGAGTTTGCATGTTCTCCCTGTATTTGCGTGGGTTTCCTCTGGGCACTCCGGTTTCCTCCCACATTCTAAAGATATGCTTCTGGAGCATTTCTCCCTGGGCCTCTGCTGAAAACAGGATCTGTGGAACCTAGTTGGACATTCCTGGTCAACAAATGTTAAATAAATAAATAAATATATTTAATATAGGTTTACTATCATATACTCATGGCTGACTCGGTCAAACCACTTTGAGAAAAAAAATGAACCTCAAACGTTGACAATGTCAAACTCCGATATTGCAGAAGTACAACTCTCACCTATATCTCAACCCATGTAAACGTTCATCCCTAGATCACATTCAGTCTGTAATTCGGCAATACCAGAGTTTGCACTGTCAGTTTTCATGGATGTGAGTCATTGATATGGCCATTCGACTGGGTCAGCAGCAAGTATATGATAATAAACCATATATATATATATATATATATATATATATATATATATATATATATATATATATATATATATATATATATATATATATATATATATAGCCCTTCAGCTTTTCCCGGTTAGGGGTCGCCACAATGGTCCGCTAATGACTGGCAGTGGATTTTTACGGTGTTGAGTTGCCAGCCTGATGCCCAACCTTCAAAGAAGGCGCACCCATTCATGCACACACCTACCTGCACATCTTTAAACATCACTCGACCACAGGCTGGACATGCAGACTCCACACAGAAGGCAGAGGTCTCATCTCAAGAATCTACATGTCGCTTAGTACAGTGAGAGGTACTCAAGCCTTTCGTGATAGCTATGATTTTTTGAGACTCAAGGTTCTTTTTGCTAGGAGCCTCTGATGCCTTTCAAGTTTTTTGATATGTCTAGTAAGATGCATATTAAAGGATGCATTATATTCTGTAATGGATCTAACCAGCGCAGAGAACAGGGGGACAATATGTTCCCTGGTTTTGGAAGAGGTGCCCTTGGTGTTTAACCGTGATACATATAGAAAGACTGCCTGACTGCATTCACTTTGTTGAAATAATACCAGTAGAAATAAATTAAATCTGAATGTTTTGGGACAGCACCCCACCTCTCAACTTATTTGGTCAAAAATTCTGAACAAAGCCAAAAATAATGGTGGGATAAAATCAGGAACAATTGTTTAAGTATTACTCAATTTCACTTACAAAAGTAATAGAATGACAAGTTTTGCATTAATATGCTTTTTTTTGAAGAATATGAAGACTAAAACTGTAATGACTAGTATTACTAAACTGACTGTAATCATGACCAGTTTACCAGAAAATCAAAAAAATGATGAGGGACAGTGGATAAGAACAACATTTGAGACAAAATGAGAAAGATTTCTGCAATGATAGAGACAATTGACAGGTATGGGTAGCACTCAAAAGGGAATATCTGGTCACAATAACCCATTCCAGGATTTGAATATTTTTTGGATGTGCAGAATTTAAAATGATCCAGGTATAATATTTTGACTGTTATTATATTATGAACAAGTTTCAGCAGAAGAGTTTGTAATTTTAATGACCAAGGTAATTAAAACTAAATATCCTTAAACTTTTAAGATGAACTTTCTTCATTTTCAGACTTAGTGTGGTCTGACATTACAATAATATCCATAGTACCAGTAAGGAAAACAATTAAAGAAACCGCATCTGTAATCAGATTACATCTTCAAAATATAGAAGACTATTCTACATCTTACAAGGTGGAACAAATGGGCCAAATATGAAACATTTACCAAGACCTAGGAAGGGACCTTACAGCATGGTTAAAATGTCACTTTGTTCTTCTTTATACCTTTTTTTTCCACAACCAATTTTTCAAGCATTAGAAATTCTCAGGAGAAACAGTTCAAGTTGCAAATGTCTGAGTCCCCAAATTGTCAAGCCAAGTAACACCCCCCCCCAAAAAAAAAAAATAAAACATATAAGCAACTCCAGTCAACATCAAACAATCAATCAACCAATACAGGTAAGAGAAGGCTTGCAACAACATGAATACCAAAGTAGCTGTAACATTAACAAGCAAAAGAATTAAAGAAACTATAGCCTTAGTCAACCTTACAACGTCAAAATGGGGAATATTCCCCTCTCTTGCCTGGATAAAATGTGACACATTTACTAATAACTAGGAAGGAAGCTCACTCTATGGATAAACACTGCATTTTACATGCTTTGATACCCCCAGTCTCTCTCTCTCTCTCTCTCTCTCTCTGTATCTCTCTCTCTCTCCCTTTTCTTGCAAGAACAGTTACTTAGTTACAAAACAAAACTTTCCATGTACACGCTATTTCTAAGAAAAAGTTAAACATTGTACAACAGTCATAATATGTTGCATTTCATCATACACCCAGCTCTCAAACATCGGCGACTTGTGAGCAAGTCAAAAAAGTCCAAGATGACCCCCCCCAGTACGCAAAAAGCAAATTACTTTCACACTCTCTTTTAGCATCTGTAGTTACCAATTCTCAGTGTCAGACTACTTTAGCCCTTCTCCCTGCTCAGTTATTATTACTTCATTCTACCCACTATATTGCTAACATTTTGATCTGTGACCCAGACACACACACACACACACACACACACACACACACACACACACACACACACACACACGCATGCACGCACACACACACACACACGCATGCACGCACGCACACACACACACACACACACACACACACACACACACACACACACACACACACACACACACACTCACGCCCATCAATTACAGTCACATGCATGACTGTACACCTCAGATATTTCCTTGCGATCAAGTGAATGAGCAAATTTATAAATAATGGCACATAAATCTACCTCATCTTCTTAGCTCAGAGCCAGACAGTACACATTTCATCTGCCTTCTCAACTTTTTGGTTCAAGATTCAGAAATAAGGAACAAAATTAGGAACAGCTTTTAAATATTTCTTATATACTTCTGGATAAAACCAAACATACTTGTGGACAAAAATAGATTTTTTTGTGTGTCTTTCCCTAGTTAGGGGTTGCCAAAGCAGAACTCCGGTCTGCTAATGATTGGCAGTTGATTTTTATGTACTGGCTTGCCAGGCCTGATGTACAACCTTCAATGAAGGTTCGCTCATTCGCGCATGTCTCCACGCAGAAGACACTCTAGCTGAAAATCGAACCGGACATCATCTTACTATGAGGCAACAACGCTACCGCAGCACCACCACCACAGGTGTTGGTAGATGTTAAATTTTAATATTGTATTTTATTTATTTGTTAACAAGATAAATCCAATGGGCAAAGTGTCATTCATCAGAGATGACCCAGAAACACTGTTTAAGGGACTTGCTCAAAGTCACAAAGTAGACAATTCATTGACCTAAGGACCAGACAATTCCAAATCACTTAAAATGTTAATAGAGCAATAAGTATGCATGGACTGAAATGACTTGCATTTTTGACTGACAGTAATCTTCCCTGATTTACCAGAAAAAAAAATATTTATCCTTTGTTTGACCAGATTTTTCTCACTTGGGTAATCGCCTCTTTTCTTATTGACTGACAGAAATTTTCACTGTTTTACCAGGGGAAAAAATTGTGTGTATCTGTTTTTGACCAGATCATTTCCACTTGGCTAATGGCTTATTTTCATGGGAGACTAAGGTGCTATTTATACTACTGGGAAAATCTGGCCAGGGCATCAGGGAACTTCTCCTATTCTCCACTGTTGTGAGTGGAACATTTGAAAGCTTTATGTAATGAAGTACCGGACATTGCAAACTTTTTATGACATAAGGGGTTAATTAACTTGTGGATGGGATTGTAATATTGTGTTAAAAATAGAAATAGAAAAATTATACATATGCCAAGCATGAAAAATGTGGTAGGGAATAGTGGTGTTGTAAAATACTGGGACAACCCAAACCATGTTTTTTTTTTTTTTTTTTTTTTTTTTGTGGAAAAGAAGGGCATTTGATAAGTAGCCATGACAAAAGGAAATGTTATATTTGCGGGCAAATGAGACATGGTGCACAGATGTGAATTGAAATGTTATAAATGTAACAAAATTGGACATTTGTGGATGGAGTGCCAAAATGAAAATAACAATAAGGAAAAAGAAAGAGAATTACTTCAACAAACAGAAGACATTTTACAGGTAGTAGAAATAGAAGAAAATTGAATGAGAAAATAATAAAGACGGCATAGAAGAAGGTTCTGAAATAAGTGATAAAGAAGACATGAACAATTAAAGGTATAAGTACAAAAGAAGAAAAGAAAAGAAATGGATGGAAAAAGTATATATGGAGCTAAAAATTGGGGTTTGGTGTAATGGTTAAGGTATTTAACTTGCAGCTACAAAATACAGTGTTTGATTCTTACCTTTGGGAAGGAAATGGGTTAGGCTTAGAACAGCCTTTTACGAAATCTAGTCCTGTAATTAGCTATGAATTTTTGAAACCATGAATCTAAGGAAAGGAAAAATGAAAACTGTAGAGCACTTTCTGTAAATTAATTAGTATTAAGAATATAATAATAAGAATAGGAATTTTGATGTAGTTTAATCCATGTGATGTAGATGTAATTATATTAGAAGACACAAGTCTTTTCACAAATGAAGAAATATTGCAAACAGAGGAACTATGAGGAAGAAAGATAATCTGGAATTTGGGAAATGAGAGATGTCCTGGAATAGCCATATTCTGTAGAAATAAAATAAAAATATCAGATTAAACTTTAGCAAAAATGAGAAGATTAACCATTGTATATTTAAAATGGAAAGAACAAGTCTACAGAATTATAGCAGTGTATGCCTATACTACGTCTAAAGAAAGGGAAGGCTTATTTCATCCATTTTAGACTATGTAGTGATAAATATGAATATTATAAAAACAGCAGACTTTACTTGTGATTTATGAGGCAAGCATAAAAAGAAAATGTTAAAAGTTATAGGATGTGGTAAATTAAACCTTTGGGACAAAAATTCATGGACTACAAAAGGGGTATGTATAGAACTGAAATAGATTATTTTAAAGTATCAGAATTGTAGGGAGGTAGTTGGTACAGGATTTTTTAATCATCTTACAAAAAGGCTAGAGATAGAGGCTGCACTGGTGCAGCGGTTAGCATTGTCACCTTAGAGCAAGACCCTCTTTGGTTTGATTCTCAGCTGGAGAGCCTTCTCTGCATGTCCTCCCCATGGTCAAGTGAACTTTAAAGACATGCAGGTAGGTGCGTGCTTGAGTGGATGTGACTTATTTGAAGGTTGGGCACTGGTCTGGCAACTCAACACCATAAAAATCCACTGACAATCATAAGCAGACCAGTGATCTGCTGGGGTGACCCCTAACTGGGAAAAGTTGAAAGAGTTTGCTTTTTTTACAAAATGGCTAGAGATAAAAGAAAAAAAACAAATATATATATATATATATATATATATATATATATATATATATATATATATATTAAAATATGGAAAATAATAAAAAGTATAAATGAGAAAGCATGGGATGAAGATGGAAAGAAATTAGTAATACAGTTATGGAAATGGAAATATCATATTTCTATGAGAACATTTTATAAAAATTGGTCTGAATGGTGGGTGATATTTATGAAAAATATAAAAAAATGTATTTACAGTGGCAATATGTAAGAAAATTAGAGAAAGAAAAATATAAAAGAAGACATTATGATGCTTCAGAAGATTTAGGACATAATGATAGAAAGTACGTTTACAAAGAAAAAGAATTATATTGAAGAAATAAAATATACAAGAATTGTTATAAAAGCAAATATATTTTTTACAAGGAAAAATAAGTTACTTAAGTAGATTAGTAAAGAAATATAACAGAGTAATGAGAGAAATAAAATTGCAAAAGGAGAAGTAGAAAAAACTCCGGAAAATATTACAAACAGTGTAGTACAATATGTACATGAAATGTTAAAATAAAAAAGAAGTTACTGAAAAAATGTAAAAAGTAAAAAAAGTTAACAGAAAAAGAGAGTAAAGACTTGGAAAAGAAGATTTCTTAAAGTGAGCTACATAAAGTATTAGTACAAGTAAATATAGCTTCAGCTGCAGGCTCGGATGAAATATGATATAAAATGAATATAAATTTAAGGGAGTGGCAAAAAATATTTTTCAAAAATTTTGAATGAATTGCTAAATTAAGGTTTTATGTATGAATAATTATGTAGTAGAATAGTTAAATTCATATGGAAGAAGGACGATAGAAGATAATTAAAAACTGGAATATTGAATAATAACAATTATAAGATATTTATGAAAATAATACAAAATAGACTTAAAAGTAAAATGAGAAACATTATGTAAGATAGCATAAATAGTATAAAGGGGAAGGTTTTGTCAAGAATTATTATTAATAGAGAAATTGTGGATGATATTATGACAGAAAAAAAGAAGCTAAAATCATGATAGGAGACCTTAGTAAATCATTTAACACAACTGGACATGAAATCTTATGGGTAACAATAAAAGGATATAATATAAGTGAAGTTAGGAAATTATATATGCCAGCATATAATAATAATAATAAAGTAAAAATACTTGTAAATGGCTGATTAAGCCAAGTGGTGCATATGAAGAGTGGTATAAGAGTTTTATATTTTTTGAATTAGTTATGAATGGGATAGTTTGTGAAATAAATTACAAAATGAAGGAGGTGGGGTATATAGCACCTGAAGGGTTAAGAATTCCAGTTATGTTAACATATGCGTATGACATTATAATAATTACAAAAAAGAACATTTGGATAAAATAAGTAATACTTTGCACAAATAAGTGTTTAGAGATAGCAGGGATGGCTTTAAATAAAGAGAGAAATAAAGGTTTATGTGATGTAGTAAAGAATAGAGATAGCTATTTTACAATGAGTGAAATTTCTGTGTTAGGTATAAAGTTTGGCAGAAAAGATGCAAGTAGAATTCAATGGGAAAAATAACAGAAAAAATAAAGCAAACATCTTTTCTGCAGAACATATAAATTATCACTCAGAAAAAGGCTTATTTGATAAATAGCATACTTAGCAAGAGTATTTATGTTGCCTACAGTATTTGAAAAGGAATTATTGTAAATAATGTTTTCATTTATCAGCGGTTTTAGACTAAACCCAGTAAAAACAGGTGTTTTTTATGTAAATAAAGAAGAAAGAGGATTGGTCTGATTTCTGTTTCTGTGCCTTAAATAGCCAGTGTTTTAAATCAGATATACCTGCTGCTCAAGCTGTTGAAGAGAGACTGACTTACTGCCTGTTGTGATATTTAGAAAAGATAAGAGTTTTTTCTCAATTATCATCTGCACTTTTGATTTAATATCTCTGTAATCTGTACAACTGTTTTTTTCTCACCCTCCCACCCAGTTCTTGTGGTGGTCTTATGTCTTGGTGGCTTTGAGTTGCCCGCCTCTGGTATAAATTTGATACTGGACACTCCCCCCAGTCACATTACATCAGTTCATTCTACTGTTAATAGTGAGAACTTAGCAAAGGCCCACCCCTTTAGCTTCTGCATATTGAATTATCTCATTATCTTCTGTCTTTTCACTTTCTACTAAAAAAAAAAAAAAAACTATTTCCTGCCTTTCCTGGAACTAGTGTAGTCCAGATACAGATTTGCTGTAACCAGGACTTTTGTAAGCTTCTGAGCAGTACTCTTCGATTCTTCCCTTAGATCTACTAGTTCTCTGATCTCCTGCACTTTTACTAGCTTATTAGTCTAGCACTTTACCAGACTTCTTGTAGCAATTATTATAGCACACAACAGTGCTACCAGCACTAAACATTCTACAAGGAAACAGCTCCAGTACTTATTATTAATACCCACCCATCCAGGCATGTCTAAAGGTCAGTTCCCTGTGCTTTCTCTTATTAGCCTGGTGAGCTTAGGCATCCTGAGGCAATGTAGCAACTGTCTCATGTACACTGACAACCCTCTCCTCTTACCTCTCAACACTCAGACTTGTGAGAGATGTACTTATATATCCAAACTGGAAGCCATGCACTCTGCAGCCAAGACCAGAATAGCTGGCCAAGAGAAGGTCAACACTTGCACCACACCACATGAAACACATAGCCCTCCAGAACACACACCAGCACTGCCTTCACATAAAAACGCAAACCACGCACCCACCTTCGTGGAGGCTCTCAATAAAAATCTACACAAACAGCAGAGACTTCCAAGGCAGAAACGTACTCGATCATCACAACATAACACTAATCATGAGACACATGACTCTCTTAAACAGTGTGCCACTCAACCAAAGCCCCTAAGGCAAAACAGCATGCCCAACACACTAGTCATAGGTGATGCGATAGTGAGGCACACTGATGCCCCACTTACTAGGTTGAATAAGGAGAAAGTAACAGTGAGCTGCCTGTCAGGTGCCAGGATCCGCCACATGATGCACATGCTCAGGTCCCTCAACAACAGGTACAAATATGACTCTGTCATTGTACATGTGTGTGTGAATGACCTGAGACATACTTCCCTGGACTACATGAAAAGAGACATGGAGGAACTCTCAGATTATGTAGCCCAGATGGGTATGACCCTAGCCCTGAGCAGCCTCCTACCATCACCCAGAATGATACCACAGTACAAGCAGAAAATGATTGATTTCAACAATTGGCTAAGTTTCTGGTGTCATTCTAAGGGGATCCAGTATCTGCCTGGGATGACATGATTGCAAACCTAGATGCTTTGCCACAGATGGCCTGCATCTGTCACCTTCTGGATACTGGCCAAGACTCTTGTTACCCCTATAGTGCCTTTTTTAGGTGGTGTTCCAAAGACCAAATTGCCACCATAACAGCAAATGCAATCTGAGGGTCATGCTGCTCAACATTAGAAGTCTAAATCTCAAAATGCAATTGCTCAAAGCACTCCTTAGAATGGAGAACATTGACATTTGTGCTGTAACAGAGACCTGGTTCAAGGCAGCATATAGCATCCCTGCACTACCAGGCTATAACTCATTCTATACCTTCTGGCCCTAGAACTTGGACCAAAGATCTAAATGCATGGTGTTTCCAAATTCACAAAGGATGTGCACACCTCTAGACTGGTAGTCCAACGTGACACATCAGAGATACTTCAGGTGCAGCTAATATTGGGTAAGACAGCGATTCAAGTCATAGCCTGCTATAGGTCCCCAACCAAGACTCACACTTCACGTTCCTAAGCACCCTGGGGAATATTAGGGTCCAACCTAACACTCTCATACTGGGTGACTTCAACTACCCCTCCATTAACTGGGAAAACTATTCATGAACCAATATACTTGCCCAATATTTCCTGGAATTCATTAATTCCAATGCCCTGGACCAACTCATTCATGCACCCATTAGAGCTAGCAACATCCTTCACTTGGTCATTACTAACATGGGTGACTGTTGCTCTGTACCAATATTCAATTCCTCCCTGGTTAGATGCAACCACAAACTAATCACCTTGGAAATCCATATCCCTCCCACCCACCCACCCCCCGCAAAGGTAACCACCATGAAAAACTTCTCCAAAGCTAACTTTTGGGTCCTAAAAACAGAGGTGGCCAACTTCATGGCACCCATGAAATTCGAGAGCAGCTGCATGACCACCGAATCATATACTAATGCCCGGTATGAACATGTATACAAATGCATGGATCTCGCCATACCCAATAGAACCAAGATGCTCTCCTCCAAAAAAAGGAAGCAAATCTGGTGGTCCCCTGCCATAAACAAACTCTACAACTGAAGGAGGAAACTGATGACAAATAAGGTGAAGTCCCAAGACTGGAAAAACTCCCTTATCAGCCTCAACAAAAAGTTAAGATTCTCCATCAAATTCTCTAAAGCTAGCTATGAAAACAGAATTGCATCAGATAGTAAAGACAATCACAAGGCCTTCTGTAGTTATGTAAAGTATCTCCACGGCAATACCCAGATTTGCTCAGAGCTGTTGTACAACGACACCTCCAATATCGAGCCAACAGATATTGCCAATATACTGGCAGACAGATTCAGTGCCAACTTTACCCCTCTCACCCCCACCAAAGGACCAATCACAATACCAGTAGATTGCCAGGCACCCAGTATTACTACTGCTGCACAGCTTAAAACAACACTGTCCAAGCCAAGAATACAGCTTCTATGGGACCTGACAATATCCCTGGCTGTGTTCTACATGAACTACAGAGTGAACTGGCACCTCACCTGTGTGCCCTGTTCAATCACAGCCTCACCTCAGGCTTTGTCCCCACCGAATGGCACACTGTTACAGTCATCCCTCTCCACAAAGGAGGAGTGACTACAGACCCTGGGAACTATTGCCCCATTAGCCTGACAAGCTGGATATGCAAAGCTATGGAATGCATCATCATGGACCTAATAAACAAAGATATAGGAAACCGCAAAACTCTGGATTCCACACAGTTTGGTTTTGTGAAGGGTAGATCATGCCTGCTCAACCTGGTTGACTTCTTTGAGTCAGTCACTAGAGCTGTGGATGAAGGCAAGGTGGTTCATACAGCCTACCTTGATCTGGCCAAGGCCTTTCATACCATTACCCACTCAGGAATCATAGAAAAACTCACTAAGCTAGGCATCAACCCCTATATCACTAGGTGTGTTGCAAACTGGCTCACAAATAGAACCCACAGTGTGAAAGTAGCTAACTCCAAGTCAAACTGTCGACCAGTCACAAGTGGAGACCCACAGGGTTCGGTCCTGGGTCCTCTCCTGTTTGGTATCTACTTCTCTAAAGTGCAGGCCAACACAAAGGGACTCTCCGGCTGACACAGTTTGCAGACGATTGCAAGTCTGGAGCCATAATTAACTCCCCAAGTGATGTTGACATCCTACAGAATTGCCTCACTGAGACCAATGACTGGTGTCAGAACCATGGCCTTAAGCTCAATGCCAAATATGTGTTGTCATCCCCTTTGTAAAAAACCCGATTCCCATGAATTACCACATCAGTGGTAGTCCACTCAACACAGAAGGCATCATAAGAGATCTGGGAACACATGTTGACAGTAACCTCTCTTTTCACCACCACATTGCCTCTGTGGTCAGAAAGTCCTTCTATGTGGCATATCTTATTACTAAGGGTTTTGCATCCAGGAAGAAAGAGGTCATTGTCTCCCTCTACTCTTCCCTCATTAGGCCAATCATTGAGTACAATGCCCCATTTGGCATGTACCTCACTAGACACCTACAATAACTGGAGAGGCCACAAAAATACCTCATAAAGAGGATCTTAGGCCTTAAACACTTGTCCTATATGGACAGGTTCAAAACTCCAACTATTCTCTGTCTCATATCGCCTACTTAGAGGCGATCTCTGCTTGACTTACAAAGTCATGTCTGACCCAGCTCTGTTAGAAATGCTACATCTAAAGAAATCCCAATCCCTCCATACTACACACTCCAGAGATCTCAACCTCATTACCACAATCAACAGAACAAGCTGGAGGGACAGGTGCATAACCCAGAGACTGCCCATGCTATGGAACAGACTTTCCATACATGTCAAGCAGAATGCCTCACAGGCCGTCTTCAAGAGAACTCTTGATGAATGGATGGGAAATAGAAAATTCACCCCGGGGATCACACCAGTGGCTGTACTTAATAGAGGCACTGGGAACTAAGGTCGGGTGGCATGATGCCAAGGCAATCCTATGGGCTAGGCTTGTAAAAGCTCCAGGGCCATTAGCCTAGTACACATCTATGAACGTATGAACCTAATTAACCCAGTGGTATACACTGCTTCATTCAATTTGCACAAAGTGTTAAAGTGGATAAATGAAAAAGATGAGAGATTAGTAGTAAAACAGTATGAATATAAATATAATACATTTTGGGGTATGGTAAAAAAGAGTAAAAGTGAAAAAGAATGTATAAATGAAGAAATAAAATATTACAAAGAAAAAATATTTTTCTGGAAAATAAAGACAGATGATATAGAAAAAAAGTATGGCATGAGAATGTAATGATAAAACATTACTACCACAAACTGAAGCAGATGGGACGTCTTTTTGACATCTCATCCCAAGGACAGCATACTCATAGGAGTGTAGCAACCTCAACTCTGCTTATGTTGGCAATCCATCTACCTGATGTGGGAATAAAACTCACAACCCACAGCCTTTAGCATCGAAGGAAGTATGGTATTTGCTGTACCAAAGGCACTACATTAATGAGAGAAATAGCATACATATGAGTCCTAGTCAGTGAAGTTCTACAAAGATTTGAATCAGATAAGATGGAAGCTACTCTATTTCATTTAAAAAGTTAGCAGAACAGAAGATCTAGCAAAATGATTGTATGAACATTTGAACAACAAAAACTATGAAACTCTAATAAATTGCTTTACTGACTATAAACCTTAATGATGTTCTCTCAGAGATTTATTATAAAAGAAGACACAAGTGAAGGTCTTACAGTTACAGTTACTGCAGAGGATGAAAGTATTAACCTCTTGATGAAATATTTCCTGTAGTCAACCGCACCATGTTTGATTCTTTCTAACTCTTTTTGACTTTGATTCAGTTGCTTAACCAGACAGCACTCCTCAGTTGCCACTGCACCTGGTTTAAAATACAGAAAAAACAAAAATTACATGACATTCATGTGTGGGTAAATACTCATGTGCAGTTCCTGAACAATAAGAGAAGAGTAAGAGCAGATTAGTATTCCAGACCCCGCCCGGCAGCCATTCCAACTGATGGTCTCTCCCAGTTATCATAAAACACTGTCTCAGTTATTTTATGCTTTACTTTTACCACGATCACATCAATTGGATTTAATTTAAAACTTTTATTACATTTATTTAATAGCAAAAACAGTGACGGCCATTTAAAGAACAACTCAAAATGCCTTCACATTTGAAACAAACAGCATGAAAATCTGCAGTACAGGAAACAACCCATTAACAGCTCACAACCTTGACTCATCTGCACTAAGAATCAAACTGTTGCAGTCAGTTCATTTTACATTCTAATTTCAGCAAAAAAAGAATAACAAGTTAAATTAAAAATGCATTGATAGCTAATATTTTAACATTACACTCATAGAATTAATGTTGTGCACTTTATTCACAGTACCTGCGTTGATGGTGCTGCGGTAGTGTTGTCACCTCACAGTAAGACGCTGTCCGGTTCGATTCACAGCTAGAGCGTCTACTGCATGGAGACATTCATGAATGGGCATACCTTCGTTGAAGGTTGTGCGTCAGGCCTGGCAAGCCAGTACGTAAAAATCTACTGCCAATCATTAGCGGACCGGAGTTTCGCTGTGGTGACCCCTAACCGGGAAAAGCCAAAAACTTTAAAACAAACAAACTTTATTCACAGTCAAATAAACCCACTGTCAGAAGGAAACCAAGGATCATAGCCAAAGACCTAAAACATGATTCATATGATCAAGCCCCTTTTTGCTACAACTGATTCCTTTCTTTATACCATAACAACTCTGGGATACAGTGTTCATACATAAATACCTACAGAATCAATTACAGCCTCTAGTATGAGTGTGCACATTCATATGTTTGCTTGTGATAAAATGAATGAACAATACATATTGACTGAGAAGTGTATTTCAGCTCACTATTGTGAGATTCATACAATACATCACATTTTATACCCCCAGTGCCCTCACTACCTCTTAGCTCAAGAATCAGTGACAAAAGATCCAACAGTGTACATGCTGCGACAATTGGGGAGAGATGGGAGAAGGCTACCAGCCTAGTCAAATAGAATTTGATATATAATTTTGGCATTTGTAAATAAATGTAAAATACAGGCATGTTTTCTTGAATGTAAAAGAATACTGTGAAATGTGGAACTGCAAAATATCTGACATCATTGCACTCTACTGGCCCAGTGAAGCATGTTGTGAACCTTTCATGTTAGAATTCAGCTCCAGTGCATCTGGATGAAGGTTTCATGCCCATTGTTTTAAGGCTAAAGTTTATGACCAGAATTTACACGTGGAAGGTGCTTTATTGCTCTGAGTTCTGCTAGAGTGTATATGTGAAATGCCTTGTATTGTTGTAAGTTTCTGAGCAGGTGTTAGATTGCTAAATAATGCAGTTTGTGGCCTGAGAACTCAGACCAGGTGTTAAGATGATGCAATATGAATACTGGGAAAGCCTAAGTGTCAAAAATGATGTAATTTGGGAGGGCCTTAGAAACATGTTTGTTAGTAATGTTTAAATACTATTTCTCACAAGAGACTTGAGAGCATTTGATCTTGGATATCTAACTCAGCACTCTGCCTAAGCTCACATGTAAGTTTCAAGCACTGTGATTTCTTGTAAAAATAGTTAAAGCTAGTAAACATTAATTAGGTATTTTTCTTTGAAATCAGACCTGTCCTATTGTATTATTTTAAGTTTCTGTGTGATCTCTGAACTCTTAGATATCTCTGGGGTGTAGTAGTTTTGTCTTGTGTTTTAATTATTTATTATTAAATATTTGTAAAACCTTCTACCTGTGGCTGGTTTGTGTAGAGATAAGCTCTAGAGTACATTGCATATTTATAGAGGTTATTTTAACAGGCCACTCTAAAGTAAGCCTTGACTGTTAGTCATACTACCATTGGATTATAATATTGCACAGTAATAATTGGACACCCTTTTAAGGGCCTTTTAGTAGCTGTTATTATTAGCTGGTTGGTGGCAGTAATTACAACCATATGGTCTGGGTAAAGGGGCACAGCTGGAGAATCTGTGTCAGCCTTTTTCAGGAGTGTCTGTGAAGTTGTATAAATACTTATCTCAAAGTGTGTGTGTGTTGTGTCAGCTACTTGGCAGGGACATGATGCACTGGTTGGACAGAGAGGGTACTGGAAGTTTTAGCTTGCCCAGCTAGGCTGAGAACTGGACCCTATAGCTGTGCCAGTGGGGAGTCTTATTTAGGACCTGGTCAGCAAAGGAGCAACCAGCCCCAGACTGACTGTGATCTCTGTGTACACTTAAGGGAAATTGTACTTTACTGTGTGTATTAGTTATCCTTTCCTCTCTTCTATGAGATGACCTCCATGGTGTTAGTGGTGAGGATTGAGGCTCCTTGATTGCTGGGCCAGGGCACGGTCGTCACACATGCATATGGTCAAAAGGTGAATGGTCGAGTGGATATGGCTGAAATGAGGGTGGCAACATCTTAAAAATGTGATTGCCAAGTGCTGTGAATCGAAAAATCCTGTCCCCTTTTTGACCCCTGTTAGCACTCGTTTTAGCATGTAGAGTGATTGGAAATGTCAATTTCAGTGTTTTGATGACATTCCAACCATTTGGCATTGTGGGATTCCCAGAGAACAGTGGGTAAAATGTATGGTCGAGCAATGTGCGCTCGACCATATGAATGTAAACCGATCCAACAATCAGAAATAAATTCTAAATCTTTCTGTTATATATTTAGAAAGTTACATTAGCAAGCTTTTTCTGAAGGAAAAAGTCTGAAATTCACATGCATGATGTTTGGTGACTGTAGTCCAAAACAATTTGTGAGAAAGCCACAGATTTTATAAGGAAGAGACAAAAATAATTTTCAAGTTCTTTTCTCAAGAATTCTGGACAAAGTCAAAAATAATCGTGGGGCATATTAAAAACAAACATATATTTTATCTCTTCGTTAAGTTAAACCCAAAGGAGCCTGGAGAAAGTTTTTGCGGTGACTCACCATTATTAAGAGACTTGCTTACAGTCACAACATTAGCAAATGGAGGTGATAAGATTCAAACCCTGTACTCTAGCATTTGGTGTGGAGGATTAAGCCTACATCTCAAAGGTACATGATTGGATTCTCCCACTGTGTGATACTGAGCATGTTCCTTAATTAGGAAACCCTTAACTAACTTGGGCATTACACACACACACACGCACGCACGCATGCACGCACACACACACGCACGCACACACACACACACACACACACACACACACGCACGCACGCACGCACGCACACACACACACACACACACACACAGATACACCTTGGCATTTAACCCTGAAAAAAATCAGCAGTTGGAATAAATGTACTTGGTGCACCCGGGTCATTACAAGAAACATTTGTGATGTATAGATATCAGCTGTTGGGCTAAGACTTGGAAAAAAATCCATTTAACTGGGTTTACTGGGGAACTTGCCCCCCCTCAAGTTGCCACTGACTATAGCTTTTGCTCTTTGTTGATTTCATATCCTGTAAAAAAACTTGAAACCATCTCAAAATGTTCCACAACACTGAAATATCATTTTCTTTATATACCAAGTACAAAATAATATCATCTGCAAATAAAGCTATTTTTTTTTTTTTTTGTGGGGGAGCATTATACCAGTAATACCTTTAAAATTGTGTGCCTTTTTTGGACAATAGCTGTAAGCTGTAAGTATAAGGCAAATAACAAAGGAGAAAGAGAACATCCCAATTGGTTTATCTGTTCAAACACAGCTTGCCCGAGAGAAAACCTTGTACCTTGATGCTTGCTTCTAACACTTATATATCTTCCTAATTGTCCCTATTATTCTATCACGAGACAGAAACAGCAATTGGCATACTCATACAACCTTAACTAACTCTACCAAATGCCTTCTCTGCAACAATAATGGAGTCTTCTTATACTCTGCTTCACTCTAGATCATCATTGTTTTGTTCATTTTGTCAAATATTTGCCACCCCTCCAGAGAAACACATTATCAGTCACGTTTTGCAATACTCTAGCCATTCTCTTATCTAGTGTAGGCATAAAGACTTCAAAATCATGGTTCATAATCAAAACTGGCCTATATGAAGTTGGGTTTAAAGAGTATTTTTCCTGTCTGAGTAGTATATCCACATAGCTTTCTTTCAAGATACTGGTACTGTTCCTTCTTTTACAACATGGTTAAACAAAACCTTCTAAATCTTTATAATTTCTTTCCCCTCCTAGCATTCATGCTTCCACAGGAATACTTCATCTTCTGTTTCTGGACACTCCCTGTTAATTGATTGTATATCACCATTTTATCTCATCCCTTCCCATCACAGAATCTTCCTCTAACCTTGGCTTGTTTAAGTCTTCCATGAATATTTCAATGTGTGTTTTTTCTTTGTTTCACCATTCATTTGCTCTATACAGATTTTCATAAACTTTCTGAAATATTTCTAATACCCCTATCAGGTTACAGATTATTTTTCTAGTCACAGGCTCTCTATATTTGGCAAAACCTCTTCCTTCTTTATGTTGCCTAAGTCATTTTGCTCTTCTTACTGTTATGGCAGATTTCCCTTCATCTGCACTACTTTACCTTTGATAATCCCTTTAAATAATTCCTATTACTTCTTTCTCAAAGGCAGAAAAGCATTCTTGAGGTTATGACCTCTAATCATCCTGAGCTGATGGTTACAGGTTGGTTTGCTCTAAAAATATTTTATTACTACAAAACTGTATGATCTCAAGAACAGAAAAATGTGAAACAATATTGATGTGAGCATCTGAGTTGTTTTCGGGCTTCAGGAAACATCCCATGAGGATAATGAAATGCACAATCCATTTCAAGAATTTGCATCATGCAATGAAGGATAAAACTAATCCACACAATTTGAAACCAGTTACTGCTATGCTCACATCTTTGTCATGTGCTGATATGTAGTATGTAGTTCAGTAAGTATTATTAGGCAGACTGGTCTTTCAAGCCTGTTGTCTAAGATGTCCTGTAAAACTATATCAGTTCTAGTTAGCAAGCAGCAGTTCTCACTAATTTCTCCATCAGCCTTGGTTCAGATGCAGTAGTTCTTATTGTGTATTAATGTCTGTCTTCAACATGTGATTAACAATAATAAAAAAAAATATATATATATATATATATATATATATATATATATATATATATATAAAGAAAATATATTATGCCAGCATAACATTAAAAATAACTAATTAATTATTAAGTAAATAAGTAAATTTTACCCGGCCAGACTCCATACAGAATACTCTATGGAAATTTAGTGGATCAGAATACAACAATGAATTTTCGAAACTTTTACTCTGACTGCAATATGCATTTGGAGAAATGTGGCTAGACAAGTGATTAGTATCAGGTCCTGTTCTATGTTATAAAAAGTCAAGAAGTACATTAGAACTATTTTATTCAATGTGTGCCTTGATTTTAAAAGTGTATAGATTTAGTCCACAGAGGGACATAGCTTGTCTGACTGTTATGTCTTTTTATATTAATCTTGAGTTGATTTAAAGGCACTTGATAAAAGAAATTTGGCTCACAGATATGATATTTTTTTACCAGAAATACACACTCTATAGTCCAGTGCATCACACCCACTGTCCTCTACCACCTTCTGTTTGACTCATATGATTAATAATCAGTTTTTAATAACATGCTTTGTAATCAAATCAATAGCACTGCCCATTTCCATTGCAAAATTGGGGTGGGATGCAAGAAAGATCATGCATATGATTTTGTATTATAAATGTGGAAGATGATTGTTATTGATATAAATTTTTATAGATGGGTGCATTTAAACTTGTAACATTGACCATGGCAATAAACTCTCTCAGATAAATTATGTGCTGAGTTCATTTTATGTTAACTACAATTACTTTTTTTCTGATTATAGAATGTTTTTCTGCTGTGGCCTATGCATCTCAGCCACAGTTGTTTTTTAGCAGGTACATCAAAAAATTGCTATTAGCTGGTTTGCACAGGTGGCTTCAATAGCAATTCATAACACTCTTCTCCTTCATTCTTACTGTGCTCTGGACGCACCTCAGGAGACAACTGAGTATGATGGTTCAATTTCCTTAAACTTCCTGTCTTGTTAAGAGATTTAAATACAAAAAGAAAACCAGGAATGCAACATCTGAAGAATTTCAGCAAAAATAAAAGGCAAAACTTTCAAGTTAGACTCTTCTCCAATGCTTCTTGATGAAGTATTGAAGAAGAGTCTAACTCAAAAGCTTTGCCTTTTATTTTTGCTGTGATTCTTTGTACTTTGCGTACCTGGTTTTCTTCTTGTATTTGATTTAGTTATTTATTTATTTTACATTTGTTAACCAGGCTAGTCTAATTGGATATATGTCCATTTTCAATAGAGGCCCAAGGAGAAAAGCTCTGAGAAAGAAACAGTTAATACAAAATGCTGAAAGATACCTATACAATCAAAGTACAATTAGATAAATTATACAATCATGTACAATTGATTTTCAGCAGCATTAAGCAAAATAGGGTAACACTATGATGTTAGATAACTATACATTCAAAAACAATTTGATAACTATACATTTATGTACAACTTGTTATTTCAGCAGCAGTAAGCAGGATAGGGTAACATTCTGAAGATTATTGTTTCAGTCATTTGTTACAGCATTTATCATAGATTACGTATAAGCATTAGTTAGTTAGTATGTTGTGTAAGGAAATTGACACAGTAATGAAGGGTATGAAGAGAGCAAAGTATTTATAATTTTAGAAGAGATAGAAGTAGAAGAATTGGTGTCAAAAACGCTAAAGGGAAGGGAAGATAGTATCAGCCAGGATTGGTGCATGGGCAAAGCCATTTGGATTTTAAAAACATTTTTACTTGGTTCCTGAAAAGGTGGGTGGATGTTGTAGAAGTTAGTTCAGTTGGGAGTTTCTTCCATGTTTTACCAACAGAGTTAGAAAACAGACAGTCCCCTGATTTGTTTTTAGATTTTAAGGTGGCTACTTGCAATCTATTTGCAGAACGTAGGGTTGGAAGGTTTTGATAAGGATTGAGGAGGTTACTGAGTATAGGGGTATTAGTGGGATGGTGTAAGATTTTGTGGATAAAGGTGAGTTGCTGGTAGAGTACTTGATTTTGTATTTTCAGCCATCCTAGTAGTTTCAGATTTTGACAGTGGTGGGTTCTAAATGGGGTACTTGTGGCAAATCTGGCTATGTTGTTGTAAGAAGTAGCCAGTTTATTTAAATTGCTTTTGGTTAGGTTTGTATATATGGGGGAGCATAAAGGAGGGTTGAAATCAGGTGAGTTTGAGCAATAGTAATCTCGGCAGAGGCTGTAAGAAATGGTTTGAGTTTATACAGGAAACCAAGTTTTCTATTTACAGATTTAATAGTTAGGTTAATGTGTCTGTCAAAGTTGAGGTTATTATCTATAGTTACACCTAGGAGTTTAGTGGTAGTGTCGGGAGTGATGACAGTACCATTATTAGAGGTAAGTAAGAGACTGAGTGGAGGGGTCTTATGTGTAGGTGTAAACACTAGTAGTTTTGGGTTTTTTTTGGGTTCAAGAGGAGACACCGTTGGTGGAACCATTTTTCCACTAAGGTGAATACAGTTTGTGTCCTGTTTTGGAGTTCAGTTGGAGAGGAAGCATGACAGATTAGAGTTAAATTGTCAGCATATTGGATGCAGGTGGTTTGGGGAAGGGGGGGGGTTTAGATCATTAATGAAAATGCTAAAGAGGAGTGGACCCAAAATAGATCCTTGTGGGACTCCAAGAGTGATTGGGAGCTGGGAGGATAAGTTGTTCTCCCAGCGCACTGCTTGTTGTCTATTTTCAAGGTATGAATTAAACCATTTAACTGCTTGAGTATCTAATGAAAGAGATTTGAGAATATTTGATAACAATTGGTGGTTCACCATATCAAAGGCCTTGGAGAGGTCTATAAAGAGGGCTGAAGAGAGCAGATTATTATTTCTATTTTTATTAATGTAGTCTGTAAAGGATAGGAGTGCAGTGGTAGTGCTGTGGAAAGGCCTGAAACCATGTTGGCAGTCCACTAGTAGGTTATTTTCAATGAGGTGATGTAGTAGTTGATGGTGAATACATCTCTCCATAACTTTTGCTAGGGGAGAGAGGAGGGCTATAGGGCAGAAGTTTGCGAGTTCATTTGAGTTTCCTCCATTATGCAAAGGGATGATATGTGAGATCTTCCAGAGAGATGGGATGTAGGATTCAGTAATGGATCTATTTATTAGGATGGAGATTGGGTAGGCTAGTACTCCTGCTGCAATTTGCAGGTATTCAGCTGGGAGAAGATCAGCTGATGGTGCACATGATTTTAGTTTAAGAAGTAGAGTGTGAATGAGGGATGTGGGAATGGGCTGGAGATGAAAAGTTTGGGGTAGATTGGTTAGTGGAGGAGATTCTGAGGTGGTGGCAGGTGGTAAGGTCTTTGCTAGGATTGGACAGTTTCAGAGAAAAATTTGTTAAAAGTGTCAGCAATTAAGTTTTGAGGGCTTTGTGTTAGGTTAGAGGGTGTAGGGGTTTTGGAGTGACCTGGATGCAGCAGTTTGTTTATTCCTGACCAGAACTTTTGTGGGTTTTTCTGCTGGGATTGTTGGAGTTTGTGGTAGTAGCTTTTTTGTCAAGGACTATAGCTCTTTTTGTGGAATTTCGAAGCTGTCTAAAGTTTAGGTGATCTATTGTTTTTTTTTTATTTCCTCCATTTAGACCAGATTTTATTTCTTAGTTTAATGCTGTGCCTAGTCTCATTGGAGAGCCAGGGAGCAGGTTTATTTTTTGTTCTGACAGTACGTGAGGGAGCATGGTTATCAAGGATTTGCAGGAATTTATTGTTAAAGAAAGAGACTGCTTCATCAAGTGGCAGGCATTTTAGGGGTGACCAGTTGCATGCTTTGAGCTCTGCTTGGAAGTTCACTGAGTTGAAATTTTTTTGTTGTCGGTTGTTCTAAATATTGTTTCATTGGGAATGGTGGTCTTTTTCTAGCTATGAAGGTAAGGGAATGGCCACTAATTTCATCGGGAAGTATGCCGGTTTTGTACTTGAGGGGGTTGCTGTTAATTAGTATCCAATCTAAGGTAATTTGTTTCTTGCTAGGTTTGTGGGTCCTGGTCGGGAATGACATGGTTTGGTGAAAACCAAATAGGTTTATATGAGTAGTAGGTTTGGGAGTGGTACACCTATTCCAGTCAATAGTAAAATCACCAAGGAGTATGGTTTCCTGTGGGGGGGGGTCAATGAGAGCCAGCTAAGGGTATTTTCAAGAGTGTTAATGTTATTTCCTGGGCGGATATATGCACAAATAATGTATATGGATTTATTAGCATTTAATTGGAGCTTGGTGGTTAAAATCTCGAGATTTGAAGGTGATGGTGGATGAATGTCTATTGAGGTGATCTTCAATTTAGATTTAAACAGTAAAGCAACCTCACCACCCTTTTTATTTAGACGGTCAAGTCGGAGTATGTTATACCCTGGTGGAGTTATATTGTTGTCTTTATTTGTGGGTTTGAGCCAAGTTTCAGTTAGGCATAAGATGTCAAAAGAATAGGTGTCTAATAGGGCATAAAGTTGTGTAATTTTATTGTTTAAGCTGCTTATGTTAAGATGGCCTATCAAGAGAGAGTTTAGGGTGTTGGTGGGGTTTTTAGAAGGTGAACTATTGGCTGATGTGGAGTTGGTAGTGGTAGTGTAAGGACCTGGGTTTGGATGAATGTCCCCATGTTGAAGTAGAACCAGTTGATGATTATATTTAAGTTTAAAGACTTTAAAGAATAAAGTGTATTCCTTTTTGATTTGGAAATATTCCGTGTGGGATAATCTGTGAAATTGTGGAAGAAGGTAGGATAATGATGATGTTATGTTAATATGGGTGTGAGAAGTTGTAAGAGAGAACGGGTTTGTTTGCCTTGTAGGGTGTTGAAATCTGGTAAAGCTTGGGACTTCATAGTGGCTTAAGCTGTAAGATATTAGTAGAGACATAAGACATGCAGACCAGAGGATTACTTTAAAGTGTATTGGCCTGCCTGGGCTAGTCATTGTGAGGCTTATAGGTTTTGATAAACAGGTCATATTGGGTTGTAGAGTAGGCCAGTGAATGGGGTGGAGCTGGTAGGGGAAATAGGGAGAGGAAGGCAGAAACCAATCAGGGGTAAAATATCTAATTGATTAATGAGATAAGGTAGATTATTGGTTGGATGTGTGGCTATGGAAGTATAATGTTAGGTGCTCTGGGGGTGGATGGAATTTGGGGGTAGGGTAGGGGAGCAGAGTGAGCCCGCAGGGTGAATGGAGTGGGTAGAACTAAAGGATGGACAAGACACCGCAGAAAAAAATAATCAGTTGAGAGATAAGTGATTGCTAAAGAGAGTTTGCATGGTAAAAGAGAAGAAATGCAAGTTGGGCAGGGCAAGGGTTATTTTAGGAGTTTCATGCAAGAGTAGTGAAAAAAATAGGTGAAAATAGCTGAACAATAGAGGTTTAATTGAGTTTGGATTGAAAGAGGTGAATAAGGTAAGGTATGTTATGTTATAGGTATAGGGTGCCACCTAGTGGTGACAGAGGGAACTGACAGCAGAGAAGAATCCTTCACAGAAAAAAATGGAAGTTTGTAATTAAGAGAACACTTATTTATAAGAGCGTGGCTAGACTGGGGGTACAAGGGGTCTGCAGATGGCTGCTATCGCGCACTGGTAGGGTATAGTACTAAGCTCTAACAGAAATAGTTAAAAAATGCAACATCATAGAATAAGGTTACGTACACTGAGTTTGTATTTTTTTCTAATGAGGGGAATTGTCGTTCCAAGGGGAGCAGAGAGGGTAGGAGTCTTCACCGGAACCCTGGAGATGATTATTCTTTCTTTCCTGTGGTGTCTGTGGGTCTAAAGAGTTTTTGTGGATGTTATTGTCTTTCCTGGGTAGGAGACAGTGGGAGCCTACAGGTAATAGACTGTAAAAAAAAAGGACAAGATAATTAGTGAGGGACAGGTACTGTATTAGAGGTAGGGGATAGTGCAAGGAAGCAGTGAGGTATAGCTTGACGAAAAGGGAAGAAAAAATGCCTTTAGGAGATTAGTAAAGATTTGAGTGAAGGTGGAGGTACCATAACAGCATGTCCTGTGCCTCAGAATGCTGAGGCATACACGAGAATTCATTTTGATTTCATTAACAGATTTACTAAATCCTAGACTTCACGATGCAACTCATTAACAGGTCATGACCTCAGTCCTCTGAGCTAATTTTCAGACTCTGTTTTCCGGTGGCAATGTATGACTACAGGTTCTGGACAGATCTCTACATTGAAGAAAGGAGGAGGCATTGTATGACAACCTTAGGAAACTCTATTGCATTAAAAACCAGGTGGAGGAAGTATTTTCTACTCTTAAATGGGACATTAGCTGAAAATAGGATCTGGTGGGTTTGGCAGAGATAAACCTTGATCAGAACTTAACTATGTCAGGAGATGAGCATGAGGAAAGCTCATTCTGTTTTTGCATTCTCTATGTGGTTTACTCTCATTTTTTCTATTTCTAAGGTAGTTCTGTTAGTTGGATTCTTAAGTATAGCAAAGCTCCACTTCCTGATAATCTCATTCCTGAGTTGTATAGGGTAAAACTTGAACATCCAAATATCTTTTGTCTGTCACTTAACTTTATACGTTTTTACCCACTTAAGATCTGCATCCCTTTTCACTGGACTCTCTCAAGTCATATGCACCAACAGGTCTGGATTACTGTTTCATAAAAGTATAATGTTTATCAAAAATGTAAGGCCTACACTTGCATAATCTTTTAAAGAAAAATTTGGGTTGATCAGGATGGCATTGTTGTAGAAAGTGCTGTACCGATTAGATTTTATTTTACATTTTTTATTTTACATTTGTTGACCAGGCTAGTCCAACTGGATATATGTCCATTTTCAGCAGAGGCCCGGGGAGAAAAGCTCCACATGCAAACATTAGTAAGAACAGGTACAAATTAAGCATGCATATAGTATATACATAAAAACACATTAGATATTAACTACAAAGCAGAAGATGAGAAATAAAAAGTGTGTTTTTTTAAGAGTTTCTTAAAGCTAAAAAGTTGAGAGTACCTAGATACACAAGGAAAGCTAGTTAGTTAAAGCAGAAGTGTTGAGTGTACCTAGATACCCAAGGTAAACTAGTCAGGGTTGCTATAGGGGCAGAGCCAGTGGGTTTTGAGGTAAGTTTTGAGTTGGGATTTAAAGCAGGGAAGAGAGGAGATTGCTGTGAGATTGTGAGGAAGAATGCAACATCAATCCACCCCACTGTCTCCTTGGTTTGCAAAATATTGAAGCAATTTATTTTGTCACTTTAGTCAAGATAACTGGAGATAGAACATTAAGGCATTAAAGCTACTGTTCATTTATGCTTCCCTCCATCCTCCCTCCCTTCTCAATACTGGCCAGATTGGCAGTTGTAATGCATTTGATGTACCCGGAACCTTCTGCAGTACTGGAACTCTTAAACATATGTGCTTACAGTGTCCATTGTTGAAGGTGGGGTAATTGTTTTGGTAGAAGTTCTTACCTGGAAAGAATTGATAATGCTATAATTGCAGAAATCACAGAGAGGAATTTCCTAATATCAATAAGGTAGGTTATTACGAGGGTTACACTACCTGGTGACATTGCTATATATATAGGTTAAATAAGCTACTTTTGTTTTACTACTGTCCTGATATATACTAAACTTCATTCTGGTAAGAGATAATCTGGTGTATTTTAGTTTGGCAAAACAGAGCATTAATTATTGGTTTCAGTTTATAATGGGTGAGTCTTCAGTCTAATTCCATGATATAAGTATATCTTTTCCTTTTTGTCCACATGATGGTCACCCTATAATGAAGTTAGATCTTTTTGACTTTTTTGAGTAGTCCAATTTGATTACACTGCCTTTTCCTTCTCTTCAACCTGTAACGCTTCACTAGGATCTCAGTTAGCAAATCAACATGATAGCAACAACAAAAATGAAAAGCTGCCATCAAGTACAAGTTCAGTTTTTTTAAGATAATTGAATCCAGGCATCTATAAAAACAAGTTAAAAAGCTCAGATAAATAAACTGCACAGAGTATAACTACACATAATACATCAGATATTAGTCATAAGCTTATATAGGAAACTTGACTTGTAGCGATCTTTGATAACTTTCCAGCATTAGGGACTTCCTAAGCTACTGTGAATGAAATATTTCAACAATACTCCTTCCCACCAAACTCCTACCTCCTCATGCAGCTGCAACACAAATTTAACAAAATCTTGCAATGCCCTACAATACACCTTCCTTTTATAAGCTGCTCGGGATTCCTTTGACAAACATCTGATTATTCAAAGCCAACCTGGTAACCTACTTTTTTAAAAGAATACACACCATGCTCTTTCTCCTGCCCACACTCTATACCTTGCTGCTATCTGCATACTATCATCCTACACTCACCTACAGATACAACATGTCCATAGCCCCATACTATATTATACTAATACCGTCCACTCCTCAGTCTCCTACCTTGCCATCTCCTCCCAACACTACAATCACACACCTACTGCATACTACACTTCAAACATGTAGTTGTCAGTAATACCACTATCCACTTCAGCAAACACCTTCACATACTCTCTAAATTGTCACACAGACATGCATGTGTATTAAAACTCCGTAGTGGTGATATACACTCCAATCCTGGGCCACATACTGCACAACATACCATCATGGCTACCATTCCACCCCTTCCTCATATTAAAACTACAGACCTTCTCATTCTTAACATGAACCTTAGAAGCCTAGTTAGCAATATCACAGACCTTCATGCAGTCATTGCACAATACTCACCAGACATTCTTATAGCAACAGAAACTTGGCTAAAACCCCATATAAGAGACCCAGACATACTCCCACAAGGTTATAGCATACACAAGGTAGACAGAATCAGAAAGAAGGTTGGCAGGATTACAATCTTCTACAAAGATAACCTAAGCATAGACTACCTACTCATCAAATACCCTTATGATAACAACTTTAAAGTTCTAGTAACACGGCTCAGAATCAACTTAAAAAAAATATTACCATAATAGCCACTTACATACCTCCCAATAATACTCCCACTGTCATTGAGGAACTCATAGCCTGGGCAGCCTTCACCTACATCCATGAAACCATTATTACAGGCGACTTCAACTTAGACTGGAACACTTACTCTGGTGATAACCCCTCTACCTTCATAAATCTACATAGTTTCTCCAAAACAATCCAGTTTCAAACATGAATAGATAAAAATAGCAAAAGGGAATCTATCTAAGACTGGTCCCTTGTCAACAGTACCAGTCATAACTATCTCTCTGGATGCCTTTCAAATAATTTAAGTGATGATAGACCTACCTACTTAATCCATCATCAGCTCAACTCACCCAGAACCATAGTTTACAAAGTCGTACGAAATACCAAAAACCTCTCCAATGAAGCATTCATAGACATGCTCAATAAATGTAACTGGACACCACTTCTTCATCTTCAACGTGACCAGGCCGTAACATACTTCAATGACACACTTCTAGCTATTCTAAACAGCTTAGCACCAACTCTTATATGTCATGTTAAAAATAAGAGATTGCCCGGGATATCAAAAGAAACCATTAAACTTCAAAAACTAAGGGACAAAACCTGGAATAAATACTAAAAAACAAAATTCAATAAAACTCTGTTAGCATACCAGCAGCTTCACAATCAAACAAAAAAAAAACAACTCAAATTAGACTAAAAAAAATATATTATGCAACTATGCAAAACAAATATGAAAACAATCCCAAATAGTCCTGGCAAGCAATTAACTCACTCCTCCACCCAGGTAAAGATACAACTCCAGAACCAACAACCAATAACCAAAGCTTGAGTATTGTCTCACAAATCAACACCTATTTTATAAACACCATCCGCTCCTTAGTTACAGGGAACAATTCTACCCCTCTATTACTTCCACCTAATGAGGAAACTAACAACTTTTTTGACCACAAACCTGTCCCAATTAACACCATAAGAACAATGCTGAAAAAACTGAAACCTTCTCCCTTAGCAGCTGACTAACTCCTCAATGAGTACCTCAAACTGTCAGCTGATGCCATAGCTCTGCCTGTCTCCATTCTGGTAAATAGGTCTATAACATAACAATATATCCCAAAATTATGGACAATTTCCTATATCACCCCTCTGCATAAAGGAGGAACATCAACAGAATTAAACAATTACAGACCCATAGCCAGCCATTCCCCCTGTGTCAAAATTCTGGAAAAATGTATCCACACTCAGTTACTACAATACCTGTTATCTCACAACCTTATCTCTCCCTCCCAACATGGTTTCAGACCAAAACATAGCACCACCACAGCCCTATTTAATTTCTCTAACACCATCAACCAACTGAGAAATTCAAACCAGCAAGTAGCATCAATCTTTCTAGACACATCAAAAGCATTCAACACTGTCTGCCATCAGAAACTCCTTAGTAGTCTTGCCTCACCAAACCTATCAAAGACTTCCCTCTCCTGGTTCCTAAACTATCTTTCTGACAGACAACAAGCAGTACGATGGAAATCTAAACTCTCACCACTTCTGCCTGTCTCAGTTGGAGCCCCCAAAGGGTCCATATTAGGACCTCTTTGTTTCACCATCTTCTCTAATGATCTAGCATCATCCACAACAAACACTAAAGTAGTTCAGTGTGTGGACGATTCAACTTTATTCTGCTCAGCAGATACCTTACCAGACCTCCAAATAGTAGCCCAACAAGGTTTTAATAATATAGAAACATATCTAAGTAAATCACAACTAACCCTCAACCCCAAAAAGACACAGTTAATGCTATTTACCAGTAGCAAACCATGACCACCTCTCCTTTCACTATTCTCTCAGCAAACAACACAGTCATCCAACCAGTTGAGCATACAAAACTCCTTTGAGTGACAATTGACAACAAACTCAGATGTGACCAACACATAGCCACCACAATTAAGAAAGTTCACATCAAACTTGGCTCACTGTACAGAAGCAAGCCATTCCTCACTGACAATACCAGACTAGCAATATCCAGAACGTTCTTCCTCTCTACACTCCTACATGCTTTTCCTCTCTTTACCAACTTAAAAACAATCAGAATTAACCAAACTGGAAATTTGCTACAATACAATAGCCTGTTTCACAGCTAACCTTCCCCACCAAACCCACCATTGTATTGCTCAACATAAATTAAACTGGCTCGAGCTACCTAACCTTCTTCGTCTCTACCAACTTAAATTCACACACACTATCGTCTTCCATCCTGACAGTTGCCCATCCCTCAAGGAACTTGTTCCCTACAAAGTCTAAGATCTGCAGACAGAAACTTTCTCACAGTAAACAAAGCTATCAACACTCATGGTGAAGTCCTATTCTCAAATCAAATAACCAAATTATGGAACTCTCTTCCCCACACCCACCAAAACACATCTGAATCTACCAATTTAAACAACTACTATTTGAACATCTATCCAAGAACTGGCATTGTTCCTGTGCCAAAAGCCTGACTGGCAAGATATCTATAACTCTCTCAACACACTGTCCACTTATCTCATTTTCTCCCTCTCCTAAGTGTTTATTACTACTCAAAAATAAATATATATAAAGGAAATCTCATTTGGTCATGACTATTATTTAATATGTACACATTACTAACTTTATTTTTTTCTCACAGTGATCTTCACTGAAATGCTTGTGTTTTTCTTTTTGAACCTGTGTCTACTAGAAAACTGTATTGAATACTACTTTGTATAGAAGATATGTATTCTGCATTTTAAGATATGTATTCTGCATCTTACTGTATGTATACTATTGTACTATCTAATTATTGCATATTGCTTGTATTTCTGTGGATCTTTTCTCCTCAGGCCTCCACTGAAAATGGGCTTCTGGCCCAGTCGGACTTTCCCGGTAAACAAATGTAAATAAATAAGTAAATAAATAATAAACCTGACAAACCTTGTTAGTCAATACTAGCACTCATACCTCTGCCATATTGACCAAATGAAATGTAACCCTTTTCTCCGCAACTTCTCTTACTATACCTTCAACTCCAGCCAATTTGGAACTAACTCTAAACAATAAACATCACTTCTCCCATCATCCTTCTATCCTGCAGGCCAAAGAGCCACAAACCATTTCCCGCAAAATAAGCCCCCCATTCCAATACTACCTGCCACATCTTTAAACAATTGCAAATCCCCTTGAACAATCCAATCTGCCTGATAAAAGCTATACCATTAAACTGCTCCAAAAAGACCACCACAATGCTAAATCAGCCCGCACCAACTTATTAATACTCACTCAATGATTTTTGCTTTTCTCTCTGCTCAACAAAAGGTCACTAACCTACAAAAGGAATGACCTGAGTGCACTATGCCTTAATCTGCACCTTGACCTTGGACTTCCCCACAGAATCTTTCTTTCAAACATGCTACTTTTGCATCTGGTAAACAACCAAACCATGACTTGTATTCTCGGAAAACAATGCCTTGCTTAAACCTTCTAACTACTCCCTATCTAATGGAACACCCAGTTCCTCACCCATTCCCAAAACCACATGCATACCTTCTAATACTCCATCAAACCCTTCACCTGCTCTTAAGAAATCATCCAGATAATGTACCCCTTCTTGCAAACCCCCACTGTTGCAAATCTAATGGAAAGCAATGCTGAACCTCTCAAAGAAGCACAAGCTACTGAATATCTTATCAGCATAGCTTGATCAAAGTAAAACTGTAACCCAACCACCCTAGCCAACAATGGCCACTCTTTCTCTCAAACTGGTAATAAACAAAAAAAGGATCCAATATCTACCTCCATCAACCATGAGTCCATAAGCTGCTGAATGACCTGCATTGCATCATCCAAAGATACATAACTGACTTTTGTGTCATCTCCTGAAATAAAATCATACACAGAATTCCCCTCAGGATAAGTCCAATGAAGTGTCAAATAAAATTCCATGGTGACTTCTTAGGAACTAACCCCAATGGAGAAACCTTAAAGCTGTTATAGGGAGGGAATATCAATCGGACCCAATAACCTACAAACCCAACATTCCTTCTCCACCAAACCTTCCCAAATCTCTTCCTTCCCCTGCAAGGAATATGGATTTAATAGAAAATCCCTGACAAAACCCATCTATTAATTCGACTGCAACTGCTGAATCAAGAAGCTACATGAGCAGTTGACAATACCTGTACGTTAATGGAAAAATGCATCCCCCAGTCTTCCCTTTGACCCACGAATGGACACTCCCAAAACTCTCCTTACCTTGACTACCCTGAACCAGAAAATTATAAAAGTAAGCCATCTGATTCAGGTCTCTGTGAACTGAAATTAATGTACCTCTCCTCCTACCACCTGCACAGCTGAATGCATACTTGCACACTTTGAGCAGGTGTATGAAAACTTACATGTCACCCATGAGCAACACCCCACATTAAATGCCCGGCACACACCCTTCATGACTCCCCTTAATGTAACCATTCTGCTAACAGCTCCAAGGCTATCAACCATGGTGGTTAGCTAATCTCAGGATGTCTCACATCCCAGCACGGCAATTGATCCATTGCCTTCCACCTCCAAAACCTCTGAGCATATCACAACCAGGCACTCCCAGCCCACAGATGCTTTGCCTCACAGAACGTGAAAAAATAAGCCGAGAGAGGTAAGACCAAAAGCATTATCTTTTTCCAAAAAAATCATGATGCAATAAATGAGCATAACATCCAGTTGGCCCCATGTCCTTGGTCACAGTTCACCTATCTTCTTCTGCCCCGACATCACTAAAGCCACCAAAAATCTCTGTTTGCAGTTTGATTCCATCAAACATCGAACCCCATCCACATCAATTAATTCACAATATTGACCAACTCCCCCTTCCAGATCTTTCCCAAACTAAAAGCAGTATGCAAGGTGGTCAAAAGTCCCCCTTACCATGCCCCAGATCCTACTTAGCTAACCAATCACCTGGCTGTATTTCATAGTCTGTCCCAACCTTATGCTGCTGTGACTCCATTAAACCTGTGGATGACCCTCAAACTCCACATAATCAAACATGAACCCTCCTTATCAACAAAAATCCACCTCATGAAACTGTCCTCTTCACTAAAAAAGGACTCCCAAATCTCTGTTGTTCTTCAGCTGTACCATCTACTTTACCCTGCCCCTGACATCCCTCATCCTCACCTGTCCCCACACAACTTGCAAACTGCATCAACTCATATATATACCAAAATGTGCCCCCAACAGAGTATCATTACCTCTGACCTCACTGCACACCACAGCAGCTGGGACATCCACCTTAGCAGCATCCATCACTTGTCCAGCATCCATTTCTTATCAAATCTACTTCCTTCAAGCCACCAGCTGATGCAAACTCTGCTTTTTCACCATCTGCAAAATAAAAGCCAACTATAAATCCCCTGAACAAAAGGGAATTCCTCTAATCAGAACATTACCCACAACAGCAAGGGTAAAAAAAAAAAAAACTTATTTTTTCCTTCCCTTCAGTCAGTGCTCCCTCTTGTTTCCCTACTCTGCATCAAACAAAATAACTACCTGAAAATTAAATTGGGCCCTTCTCATAGCAAACAGGTGAACTGATGTGTTCCAGGCATGCCTGTCATTGAAATGAAATGCCCCAGAAGCAAGTATTTACTACCGTAATGATCTGGTATACCACCATTACTCTTTGCATTAACAAGAATGCTTTCATTCACTCTTTCCATTTGCAAGTTATTCTGTTGTTTTAAATGAAAGTAGCAGAAGAAATGCTGTACTCCACAGAGAAAAGAATGGCAGACTAATGGATATGGGTCTAACTAACTTCCCAAGGAAGTCTGCTAGTGACTTATGCTGAGAAGGGTGATAAACATTCACAGAGTGCCAGCATGTTTGTGTTAGTGGTGGTATCGTGTATGGAAAGCAAGAGCCTGGCAGGCACACTTTCCATGAAAGATATCCCCCACGTGCCAAACTCATATCAAGCAATAGCACTTGTCCAAAATATTATAGCACATTGCTGCCACCATCTGTGCATGCCTAGACCATGGTTACTTGTAATTATCAGCATAGCTCTCAACCTCATATCACAAAATCTGGACAAAGCCAAAATTAATGGGGAGACAAAACCCCAAAAATTAGGTCACATTCTAAATATCACTCTTAAAAACTTAAAAGGTTGCTAAAATAAAAGGTCTGGAATTGCCATATAGTTCTGAAGGATATGAAATCTGAAACTCAAATGACTGTTATTATCCAGTGAATGCAGTCTTCATTGATGTGGCACAAAATCCAGAAAATCAGAAACGTTGTGAGGAACAGACCAAAAATACAAGGCAAAAATCTGGACACTGTGAAAACTGACAGATGAACACAAGGCTCCCTGCATCAAGAATTGACATTCCCACATCCCATTGAGATTCCAGGGATAAGTTTTCAACCACAAGGCTGGCCCACTGATGTCTCCTCCCCCCTCAGACACCTCGTAGTCATTGTTGATCTTTGTTGAGTCAGAATGGTATATAAAATCATATTAAATCCCAGCACAACTATTTAAGTACAATAATGAGCAACTGAAAATAGGCAACACGTTAAAAAACTTAATAAAGTTATTTAACTTCTTATTGGACCTACGTATTTGGGCAGGATCAATGGAAATCCTATTATTTAAGTCATGTTTCTCTCTGTTGCTAAAACAACCTGCCATTTTGTTTCCTTTATTATAGTAGCAGTGAAATTTCCATTAAAATGACTTCTTTACAACAGATATCAACTCTGTCTCCAGCTTTCAGCATCTGAAATTTACACTAATAACAATGAATGTTTACAAGTTGTAGTCCTTGCACCTCTGTCACATTTGCTCATACCTCTCAACCTCTAAGTGCAAGAAATCCAGATAAGGACCGATAAAATGGGGGTAGAAAAGCCCAAAATTAAGAACCTACCCAAAATATTACTCCTACAAGCTTTGAAAGTTGCCAGTATAGCAGGATCTGCCTCAACACCCATTTTCTGAAGGATCTGAAGTCTGAACTGAAACACACGTCATCACCTAGTGACTCCAATCCTTAGATCACCCCAGATTCCCACCAGAAAACCACAAACTCTTTGAGGAACAGACCAAAACTTAATATTGCTCTTATAAACTTCGAAAATTCATAAAATTACAGTTTTCTCATTAGCATGAAATTTCTGAAGGGTGTAAGGTATAAAACTTGAGTTCCTGTTGTCATTTTCATTTATTTATTTAGTTTTTTATTTATTTTTACTTCAACCCTCAATGTTTTGCCAATAGCTTGTCAGAAAACCACAATTTTTTGAGAAACAGACCAACAGATCAACAGACCAAAGCTGTAAGGAAAAAATCCGTACAGTTGAGAGGTATAATTCAGCGAAATCTGAACCGTGGAAACTACGGACGACACCAAGGGACTCCCAAACCTCCTCCTTGCAGTCGTTACTGCTTAATGCACATGCACAGCACCCAAGTGTTGATGGCCTCATATCTCAGCCCATGAAAACCTGAACTTCACCTGAGAGGAGCAACCCAACTGCAAGATGCTGTCATCACTACTCTACCACCACAAACAGCTGTTACTGAGGATGTTCCTGAACCAAAGATCACAGGGAAAGAAAAACAAAACATGAACTGCAGCAAAAGAAAAGTCATGATCAAACCCAGTGGTATGAAGCAACCATCATAACCAGTATGCCAAACCACAATCCTGCTAAATGGAACCCTGAACTCTCAGCAAGACTGAAACAAAGAACCTGCCATGGTACAAAGTAAATGCAGCAACCCACACTCCACACACAACCCACAGACCTGTTTACAAAAATACCTCAAATAACTCAGCAAACTGACAGCTACCATTACAGTTGGACAAAGAATTTTAATAGGTTAACGGACCAACTACCTAAAAGCTTCCTTCATCTCCTAACTGTATCTAATGTTCAACCATGCTATCACAATCCCTCTAAACCTATTCCCTTCCCCTGGATGTTATACTACCACTGAGACCATACTTGCATGCCAAAAATACAAAAAACACTCAATTTACTCCCCCATACCAGCCATTGTTAACCCAAGGCCTACCTGCATGAGAAATACCTACTGGTTGTCTTGGATATAGAACTTGCAAGTTCACACCAAAATCTGATCCCTTACCCAGTTGCTCCCATGTGTACCAGTTAAGCCCCTTCTTGCACTTACCTCATTCCCTACCAACCCTTCTACTTTCCAATTTAACCCTTCTACCACTGCCACACTAACTTTGTTCCACTACCATCTTAACTGCCATTACTATTTCTACCTGACCGTCCTCCAAAAATGTCCCTGAACAAATTGCTTTGTTCCCAAACTTCATTTATTACTCCATATTTTCAAATTTGCACACAACATTTCCATATAGTATAAACATCTGAAACTGATTAAATAACTCAAACAAAAGAACAATTAAAAAAAAGACAGTCCTCCAAATTATTTACAAACATACATATGTACATATTTATAAGTCTTAGGTAGCTTCCTCATTAGTTGAAATTCCACATTCCAGTTCCTAAACTATATTTTTCTTAATACCTCAGCTAAGCGCCATTGTTTATTACATAAAAACTCGAATCATACTTCCCTCCATAAAAAAAAAAGGCATGCCATCAACGTCTTAGTTACCTTTTCTTTTCTTTCAGTGGTCTCCCTTTAAAAAAAACACAAACTAAATCGCATCAATATTCTTAGTTTAAAAATAAACCTTCTATAACACTTACATTATTTTTATCCCCGGGTTATCAGCCATGTAATGTTCTTTAAGAACATTCATGGTCATCTCTTCTACCAATCATGGTTCTCTAGCCTTCAGTAAATGCCACCTTGATACTCTCTTGAAAATAGGCTTCGACTAACCTGATGAACAAAATAAACAAAATAATAACTGGAAAAATGGATGAAAAAACAAATAATTCTTTCTATGTCACAAAATATATTCTTTTTCACAACCCATGTCTTTTCTTACCTAATCACCATAATCTGGGGTAATATACCAAACCATTTTAGGAATCGCACCACCCTAAACCATAAAAGTAGCCTTGTTTCTGAGCAGCATCACATATTCATTTTGGGGGACCCCTTTTTCTTAAACAATGAAAATCCCTACTCGTATAGGATTATTAGATACTCAAGCAGCTAAACTATATACTGTCAGCCAGTAACTTATAATCCTTCTTTGCCAGGTAGTTAATATTTCTCAATGTGTAATAAATAACATGATTTTTGACTTCTCTGATTTTGATAAATTCACTTACAGGCAAAGTTTACAATGTGATCTGCTTAACTGTTACATGATTGCTTTAGGTTTTCATTTATTGGACACTTGACAAGAAGTAGTTTATTAACCTAGCCTGATATATACTTTTTCTTGCATTGTACACAAGTAATGGCACTATTTACTGCATGTATTCCAGTTTCAAATTGGTTGAAAATAATAGATATTTTCAACAGGAAAGACCTTTTGTTATTGCAAATCAGTCACTGGGGTAGAGAAAAGGGTGGGGCATATATAAAAAAAATGGGTCTATGTTAAATCCATGAATGCTTAGAAAAAGTGAATGATGATTTATCGCACCCAGGTCAGCAAAAGCTTACAATCTTGAACGCTTAGAACAGCGTTTTTTTTCCAAGGGAAAAAAAATCGCTGTTCCACAAAAAAAAAAAAATGTTTAAACATTACATAAAGTGGGGGGGGCCCTCCACAACCCCCAATGGGTGGCTGTGCCCCCACCCCCTAATTAAATATACCAACCTGAGATCACACTACAGTCACAAAAACAGCAAAGTAATGGAAGCGGCCAAGCGATTTCTTTCTCAGGGAAAGAATTTGCTTATATGCTGTTTCGCTATTTTGCCTTTTCGTGCTTTCAAGTTCGATCATTTAATAGGAACCCAAACAAATATGCCTGGGGCTGCAAGCATAACACTGTAGTGGAATATCTCAATCTCCTTGCAGGGAGTGGGAAGGCTTCAAGTTAGATCTAGTGGTTCATGAGTGACTCCCAGCATATGAGATCAAGGAGAGGTACCAGCGACAGCTGATGGTCAAATCCATAAGGGCCAAAAATGATCTTAAAAATTTCATTTATGCATTGTCTATTATTACTCTACACAAATGTATTAGCATTTTATTTGACTATGCCTGTTGAACAGATGTATTTTCAGTGTTAGCATTGGTATGACATTATTGCAGTTTGGAGTAGTGATGGAGGCTACAGTATGGAGTTCCTCGATTATGCTCCAATATTGAGACAAAGGTAAATATGCTAAGAGCTTCCCTAGCATGAGAACCAATTGTAACAATGCCTAGGGGGAGCTTAACAATTCTTATTTAATCCATAGGCCCTGCTGTGATTATGTCTTGCACTAGGAGCTAACTGTGGATGGCGCCAGATGGCAAAGAACAGTAGCAAAAAGTAAAAGAGCTTTGGTTCTGCCAACTTCCATGTCTCTCAACAGTCCTTGAGCTTGTCTCATATTTTTACTGTGTTCCTCAGCATTTTTTTTGGAATTTCAAGTAAAGCACTGTTAATTACTGTCAGTCAAAAATGCCAGATATTACAGTTTCATACTTATTATTATTCAGAAAATCTATAACCTGTTGTTATAATAAAGTCATAAGTGAATAAAATCAATATTTAAAAATTGTCCCTGACTTTGATTCTTTAGCACCCCAATATTTTTGGATTTTTCCAGAATTTGTAAGCAAAGAAGCAAGTTAGCGTGTTGTTTGTTTGACAGTGGTATGATTTGAAAGCCAGAAAAATATTTTCCGCACCTATACTTTTTTTAGGAAACTGGTGGTACCCGGAGCAAATAAAACTTCATGTGTTACAAATAATTATGATTTTGTCACCAATCATAACTGTTTATTATGTATTGTCAACATGGAAGCCTAGATTCACACCTTGAATCACTCTTGAGGTGAATTTCCTGGCATCCATATCCCAAACAGACAATATATGAAGCGAGACCCAGTCATAATATTCTATATTGCTTGTGAATTATCTTTATTCTCATCGCTTGTAGCCTGAGCGGTCAATGAAATGAACTCTTTTTGGATCAGTCGATTAACACATTTATCAAACTGTAAGTAAATGTCACTTTTTCAACTTGCACATTCTGAGACAGTTTTTTTAACTGTCATGAAATACTGGGCTAGACATAAAAAATAGTTACATACCTTGTGTTAAACCAAAGAAAGAGCCAGCACTGAGAGACAAAATAAATATTTTATTCTTTCCCTTCCTTCAGACCGGTTTTGGTGTCAAACCTTCTTCAGTGATGTTACAAACCTAAGTCAGGAATAATATTTATACATATTCTATATCAATCATGACATCACTTCCCCCATTTCACTAATTAAGCCTCCAAGTACGTATAAAGTGTTTTAACAAACTAAAAAACATGTGGTTTAAGATGAAATAAATATATAATCAACTTCATATTAGTGAACCATTGATACATATGATATCATTCTTAAATGTACACAAATAATGAAGCCACATAATTTATCATTCAGTCCTGGATGACATAGGGCGCCCAACTTGATAATCCATTTTCTTTCTTTTTGAGCCAATATTAGTATGCTGACCCTGTTTTGTTGATCTATTCCCCTTGACCTGATCTATAATGATAAATACAAAAGTGGCAGTTTTGTGTGATTGACAGCGTCTGTATAATGCATTGGTCATTTTATTGTGACGTAAGTCACTCAGATGTTCTGAAATTCGACATCTCAATTGCCTAGAGGTCTGCCCCACATAAAAGGCAGAACATTGGCAGGTAGCCAAATATATTACCCAATCTGAACTGCAGTTCCCGAAAAATTGGATGTCAAAAATTTGGCCAGTGTTCTTACTACTGAAGGATGTGGTTTTGAACATATATTTACACAAACCGCAATGTCCACAAGGATGCGAGCCAACCAGCCTGTCCCCCATAAGAGTAAGTTGATATTGGTTTACATAATCTGAAAAAGTCCTTTTGTAATGGGCAAAATAAGATGACAGTATTCTGCCCCTCCTAAAGGAGAACTGGCATCTAGTTGGCAAACACTGACCCAGATCTGAATTGATTCTAAGGATGTTCCAATGTTTGTTAGCAACATCCTTTAGTAAATAGGTATTGCTGCCAAATGTAGTGACTAGCCTCATGGCTCCTGATTTGTCCTCTTTAGTTTTGGTTTTGTACTCAAGTAAACTAGATCTCGCACAATTTGTCATCCAATCGCTGGCCTTTTGTACTACTGATTCCTTATAGCCCCTGTCAATAAATCTAACCTCAAGATCCTGCCTGGCATTTTGATAATCAATGTCTGCTGAACATATTCTCTTTATTATCATAAACTGAGATTTCGGAATACTATTGATAATATGTTTGGGGTGTGAACTAGTTGCATGTAATAAGTTATTGTATTGTGGGTATTTTCTATAAACTGACGTTTTAAGCATACCATCGGCTTGTTTCAATATATTGACATCCAAAAGATTAATCTCCTTACTGTGATATGTAACTGTAAATTCAATACCCCACTGGTTACCATTAAGGTATTCCAAAAACTCCAACAAGTAGTCCACTCTCTCACAACACCAGACAAGCCAACAATCATATAAAAAACATCTCCAAATATCCATCTCAGGAAGGAAAATGTTATGCATCTGATCATATATGATCTGATCTTCAACAAACCCCATAAAGAGGTCAGCATAAATGGGGGCAAAAGGTGCCCCCATAGCTGTTCCCTGCTGCTGCCAATAGCATTCTCCCTGAAATAGAAAACGTTTTTTTGTCAGTACATGTTCTGCCAGACATATGAGAAGAGTATTGAATCCTGGTGCATATAAATTAACCCTATTAAGCCAATATTCCAAGGCAAGTAGTACTGCCCAATGGGGATACCAGTGTATATGGATTTAACATCAAGTGTACACACAAGCCAATGAGGTTCCAATTAGGAATCTGAAATAATTTGCAAGAACTCTGTAGTATCCTTTATCCATGTCCCTAATGTTAGATAATAATGGTTTCAAATAGTATGTTAGAAAAGCAGAAATGGGTTCAGTTAAGGACCCTCGCCCTGAGACAATTGGCCTTCCTGGAGGTTTATTCAAATTTTTATGGATTTTGGGCAAGAGATATAGGTACTGTCGGGTTGGATCTTGAACCATAAGTTGTTCTTTCGTTTTCACATCTATAATTCCCTCTTGCACTGCTCAGTTCAAAAATGAATCAATTTTAACCTTAAATTTGGGTGAAGGATCTGTAGACATTGTAATATAGTATTGAGGGTTGGATAATTTTCCATTTCCCTCATTCCAGTAATAACTGGCATTCATTATGACTACATCTCCACCTTTATCTGCTGGAAGGATAATTAAATCAGTGTTGGAATATACATTTTTCAGAGTCTGCTGCTCTCCTCTCGAGAGATTATGTCAAAAACCCAAAGATGAAGTATAATTAAAATGAAAATCCCTCAAAACGGCTTCTTGAAAAATGCCCACATGTTTGTTCATTGGTGGCATAAATGTAGACTTGTGAAAACAAAATTCTGTCGATCTTTGAGAATTATCTGAAGTTGCAAAGAACAATTTTAGGTTCAATACTCTACAAAAAGCCATGTGATCTGAGACCAAAATATGTTCATCTACAAAACTAGGAACAAATCCTAGACCTTTATTAAGTAGAGATTTTTCATCCTTGGATAAAACATAGTTTGAAATCTTTGTACATTATAAAATTCAACCCCTACTTCATCATTGACTGTAGTAGATTTTCTAATGCTGCCACCTTTGTGCTTACATCCACCCCTATGGGTCTGTCTCCTAAAGGGCCATCCTGAATTTGTACTTTTTTAGAAACAGGAGAATCGCTAATATAAATTCCTTCTGTATCAGTCATGGAAGATTCTTCCTTTGAGGTGCTAGGGCCATGTGTGGATCTTTTACGTATGGATCTTGGTCTTTTCTTTCTAATATTGGATCCACCCTTATTATTCTCAGTAAATTAAACCCTCTTCTGTGAATCAAAGGGCCTTGCTCTCTCATAATCTTCCACATCTCTCTGAAATTTATATAGCTTTTTTTCTTTTAGTCCATTCTCAAAATTGAGAAGATCCCTGGATAGTTTTTCCAGGCCCTCCACAAAAAAGACATACCCTCATATTTTTTCATGTTCTCACATGTCTCAGTCACATCCTTGATATTTTGTTCAATAATCCTTTAATAAAAGAATGTTAAAATATCTACAAAAGCCATAGTGGCCCTTTGTGTGCCTTGTGCCATTCTTCCACCAATAGATCATCTGGCTTACCAACCAGTGGCTGGGTTTTCACCCTCAAACCCCGTGGAGTGATATAGTTACATTTATATGCCTTGAATAATTTCAAGTGCCATATATTGGTTCTTAGGATTCTCATATCTTTATTTAGTTGGTGAAATAGCAAGTTACAGCCGTCATGAACATCTCCTACTTTTTCACCAGGAGCTCCCTCCATATTTATTCCAATACCAAAGACCTTAATGTCATCTCGATCCACACAGAGCCCCTGTAAAATCTTCTGGAGATCCATGACCATAAGCCCCTAACTTGCACGATTTAGCCAGTGGATCTAAATGGGTATAATGTAATGTAGACCAAAAAGTACAAAATACCTATTTATGCAAGGTCTGAACCCCCCCCCCCCTCCCAGGTCTAATTTCCAAAATATTAAATTTGGTTATATGAGAGAGGCAACCTCCTATAAAATCCAAAAGAATAGTTTAAATTAAAATATACCTAGATCCAAAACAAAGGATTCTGGTCTCACCAATTGTAAAAAACAATATGGTGTTATCAGTTGGTTTATTTAACAAAATCCTGGCCTCACCACTTGTAAAGAACAGTATTGTGTTATCAATTGGTGTGTCTAGCAAAATAGAACTTATTGTGTATGATTTTTTTTAATATATATAACAAAAGGCTTGTCCCCACAAAGGGAACCTGCTTTAGAATATCAAAAAGTAAAAACTGACCAATACAAAGGTATTCCAAATATGGCCCCAAAACACTTGTATAATAAAGCAAACAACAACAAGTATACAATATTGATCTTTTAAACAACCCAAAACATTACAACATGCCTAAAATGCACTCTAATGATTGTCCATGGATAGTGAAACTATGGTTTAACACTTGTGGAATTATTTGTAAAATGTTTCCCATTAATTCACTTGATTACTAAGCCAATATTTGAACATATAAGCATGTTATAATTGTAAAAATAAACAACAAGTATAACAAAAATCCTGAGAACTACTTCCTCATTGATTAATTGTACATATTCTACTAATCAATGTATAAATTAGATTAAGGAGCCATTCACCTGGTTCCTGTCCTGATGTTTGCACATAAAATAATAAGTAATAACTGAGAAAAAATCCCAGTAACTGTTCACTCATTAATTAAATACTAATTACACACTTTCTGCTCATGTACCAATCAGGTCCTTATTGACAATGTTCATATGTACCTGCAGATAGAGCTATTTGCATGTTTCCATAGTCAAAAAAAGACTAACAATAACAATAACATGCTAAATGTCCCAAAGATATATTCAAAATATTAGTTTGAAACAGAATATTGCGACCAACGCCAAAGTTCTTCACAAAAAATAGCAGTTGTGTCCCCCTGCAACTAAAGTGTCATAAATACAGATAGTATAAAAATAGCCAAAGCAAATTCTTTTGAAGATTGTTACACTTAGCAGCCTTGGAACAATATTCCAAACCTTTTGATGAGGACAAAAAAAAAGTGTCTTTAAATCAGAATACAAAATAAAATGTCACCTTGATTTCCAAACTTTGTATAAATCAAAAGATCTTATTAAAATACTAAATGTCCACAGATATATTCAAAATATTAATTTTGAGAAAGTATATTATGCCCAACACTGAAGTTCTTCACAAAAAAATGGTGGTTATATCCCCATGCAGCCAAGATGTCATGAATGCAGATAGCCTTAGGTTTGTAACATCACTGAAGAAGGTTTGACACTGAAACCGGTCTGAAGGAAGGCAAGTATTAAAATATTTATTTTGCCTCTCAGTGCTGGTTCTTTGGTTTATCAGGTTTGGTTATGCCGTGCACTAGCCGTACTTGCTAGCTCGTTTTGAAGGTATACCTTGTGTTAACCCAGAAAAAAAGTAATATTAAATTCATTAATAAAATGAAAAAAATGTTCAAACTAAAAAGTGAGCAAAATGTCCTGTATGATAGATACTTAAAATATACCTTTTTTATCTGTCACCATCTATTCAGAAAAACAAAATTAATTATTAGTTTGCTTAGTACATTGAGTATGATAATATGGAAGATAGGCAATCTAGTAAAACATTATTATTAGCTACATAAGTTGAGAAATAAGAATATAATAATTCCAATTTTTATTAATATTTGATTGAGGCAGGATATAGGAGTCAATGCAGAGATTTTTGTACCTTTATTCTATTACCTGTGAAACTCAATTAAAGTAAATACAAAGGTTAAAAAGTGCTCCTCATTTGACTTCTGTGAACTGAAGTAAGAAAGCAAGCCTGACATTCATTGCTAACGCCACAGAAGGAATCACAAATCTATAAATAGTAACTGACATAATTTGTAAGTTGTATTTGAAAAATAATAATAAAAATATATTTTTGTGATGTTCTTTCAGTTACTTGTTATTAGGAAAAAAACGCAGCCACCTAAAATGAACTGGAGAATTGCATGTGATAACATCTGGCTTTAATTTATTTTTTGAATCACGTTTGAATATTTTTAAAGTCTGAAGGTGTGTTGCCGTGGGGTGACCTTATTAGTATTAGTCTCTCATACACGTGTTGGTCTAGTAGTACTTTCAGTCTAGTGAACTTTACTTTTATAAAACGTGATAAATTCTACCTATTTTTTTTTACCCAGATGTATTATATAACTATTTAACATCTGGTCATTTGTAGGCTTTCTAAGACTTTAAAACATGAAAAATGCCAAATATGCACAAGTACTTTTTTACTTATTCTCTCTTCTGAACATATTTTTTTAAAAATGTAAATATTAGAGTTTGGTATGTAAAGTATGAGGCCCGCTGGTTGTTTACTTCAAAGAATGTGACTCTAGCCCTTAATATGCATGCACATAATTTTATGTGTGAGTGTGTATGTATGTGTACATGCATGCATGTGTGTATGTGTGTGCATGTGTGTTGTAGAAACACCTAAGAAAGCATTATAATCTTTAAAATGGCTCCATTTTCTTGCCCTGACACAGCATGACCTATTCAGTCAGAATAAGTTAACAACAAGAGATTTATAGTCTTCATTTTTGCTCTCTCTAATTACTGTGAATGTACATATTGTAATTATTATATGTATCACAAATATAAATGAATACATACAAATAAATAAGTTAATAATTACATACACTTCTTCAGTATTGTATTTGTTTCACAAGTGAATTGCTTTTTCTTAAATTCAGACATATCTCTCAACTGTTCATGATTTCACAGAGCATTCCAGTTTTGCTTTATATTTTTGCCTTGTCCCTTATAACATTTTTGATTTTCTATTCTATTAACTTTAAAAGGGAATTAGAGTAATATTTGAAAAATGCCCCTGATTTGTGGCCTTGGTCTTGAGTAAGGAAGGTGAGAACTATTTTTAGACCACCAAAAAAAGGCATTCTATCCCACACTAGAAACCAATAAATAGGTTCATAGGTTCATAGGTTGGTACTAGGCTGTTGACCCTAGGGCCTATACAAGCCTAGCCATAACAATTCCCTGGATATTTCTTCCCACAATATTTACTTCTCTGGACCCCTGTCTAGCAGGGTGACTGACATGATCCCCCGGGGTGAATTTCCTATCTCCCATCCAATCATCAAGGTTTGTTTTGAAGAGGGCCAATGAGGCACTATGCTTGACATGTATGGGCAGTCTATTCCAGAGTATGGGGAGTCTCTGGGTCAGGAACCCATCCCTCCAGCATGTTTTGTTCATTGTGATGACATGGTTTAGATCCCTGGAGCATGTGGCTCTGAGGGATTGGGATTTCCTTAAGTGGAGCATGTCCAACAGCTCAGAGTTTGACATGGCCTTGTATGTTAAGCAGAGATCGCCTCTGAGTATTCAATATGCCACAGAGTATAGCTGGAGTTTTTTTAGATGGTCAGCATATCGCATCTGCTTTAGGCCTGTGATTCTTTTAGTGAGGTATTTCTGTGGCATTTCCAGCTGTTGCAGATGTCTTGTGCTGTACATACCAAATGGGGCATTATACTCTATAATGAGTCTAATGAGGGATGAGTACAGTGGGACAATGACCTCCTTTTTTCTGGATGAAAAGCCATTAGTGATGAGGTGTGCCACATAGAAGGATTTCCTGACAGTTGTGGCGATGTGGTTATCGAAAGTGAGACAACTGCCCACCTGTGGCCCCAAGTCTCTCATCACACTTTCGATGTTTAGTGTCCCGCCACCTATGTGGTAATTCATGGGTACATGTTTTTTTCCAAAGGGGATAACTATACATTTCTTGGCATTAAGCTTGAGCTCATGGCTCTGCCACCAGGCATCTGTTTCTGTAAGGCCCTTTTGTAGAATATCCACATTGTTTGGGGATTCAATAATGGCTCCCAGTTTGCAGTCACCTGCGAACTTTGTTAGCCAGAGTCTCTTAGTGTTGGCCTGTACTTCAGAGAAGTAGATGCCAAACAAGAGTGGTCCCAGGACTGAATCCTGAGGTACTCCACTTGTCACTTGTTTGGAGCTGGATTTGGAGTTGGCTACTTTTTAACCAAAAAATAGAGGTGTATTGCGGAAGAAGCAGAAATCTAGAAGAGTAAAAAATGACACTTTCAATGCAAAAAAATGGTTAAATGCTTTAGTCCAACCAGAATTTCTCTTGGACTTCATCAGAACAAATTTCATGAAGACCCACCCTCCTTATTTAATTGTTGCAATCCATTAACATATTAATTAATATTAATGTCTATTTACAACAAATCATATTATTTCTGTGTCATGGAATCAGAAGATCATACAGACTTAAGCTAAGCAAATGTTATTTTGATATTTATTTTATATAAAAATGTGTGCAAACTGCAGTTTTTGAAAATGCATATGACTTGGAACATTGACAAAACCTACTATTTTTACTGGAAACACTAGCAAATATCTGTTCCAACATTGTTAGAAAAGGTGGTCACTGTTACAAGTGGGTCTTGTTGCTCTGACCCTGTATTTATGTATGTATTGCAAAGCAGACTTGCTTTTTGATCAATCCTGTCAACTTACTTGCTGTTACTCAGTATTATTTAAATTATATGTTCCTGTTTGAACAAGTCACAATATTGTTTCAACTAGTTAATATCCTAATAATTGTAAACCACCACAATTATCTGAGATCTGTTGATTTCAGTTGCAATTTTCACGTGTGAAATTGTACTGCATTTTACAGTGACAATAACCTGGGTGCCCCCTTTGTGGTGATAAACAAACAGATGCTCATCTACTATGAGGAGCACACTGTCATGTAATAAGTTTTGTAGCTGTTGACTTTGATGCAGTGTGCCCAACAGCAATACATAATAGCTTTTCCTACAGCTTCACATGCTGCCATTCTTTTAAGCAGCTCAGATTATGCAGCTTTTGCTTTTTAAATGCTTTCCAAGAATCAGTTTTGTTCAATTGATGGGGCTAGTTGGTACCTCATCAGAAGCACCAATTATGCCCCATAATGGCTTGCACTTTGGGCTAATGCCTTATTCACTCCACCCTAGTTAACAAGGGTATAGACTAAAAGAGCAGCTGTGATTTTAACTTTTCATTTATCTTGTACATTTTATTCAAAATGTACACAATAAACATAATTGTTCTATTAGTCTACAAATTGTTGAATTATAACTGTTTCTGAACTAATAAGACTTAGATTTGTTGAAAGGCTACTTTCTGATGTATGCTGTCAAATTAGGTATACATCTTAAAAAAATGAGTAGAGATGATGAACTTTACTTGTAATCTGAATTTTATAGATGCTAGGCCTGAGATAGCCATGAAGGAGATCCAGAATGGGCTAAAGATGGCATATGCAGATCAGTAGCTACCTATAGAGACTTGAATGTACAGTGCTTGGAATGACTAGCCTGATACATACTGATTATATCTAGGTAGAATCATTAAACATGGTAGACCCTTGCAGTTCATAACTTTGATTATGCAGGCAAACTCCTCATATACCTATGGACATTTCAAAAGGTTTACACTCCTTATTCTTATACTTATAAAATAAACTTTTTGTTAAGAATACTCTTATTGTAGGCAACTATTTAGCAAAATATGGTTATTAGGAAAAACAGATGATAAATTTGGAAAACTATAATTAAAGGAAACATAAGAGTAAATCTAATATACAAAAATGAATAAATGTCCTAGTTCTGTGGTACAGAGGGATAAAGCCCTTAGTAGAACTGAGACAATCCATGATCAATCACTGATATGTGCACTGGAAGAGTAGGATAGAGTGGCATATACCAGGCCACCTGCCCTGTAAGAAAGGGATGGTGGCAAGTGGCTGGTGAAACTGCTGTAATCAGATATATGGGTTTGGCCTAGTATGCTGAAAATGGTAGTGTTTATTAGGCATGTGGAGGGGGAGACACTACCATGCAGGGGGGGGCATAGTAAGCCCATATTGTGAAGTAGTCTCCTACTTAAAAAAAAAACAAGTATGGCTTTGTGGATGAAAACATCTATGGTCAACTTTTACACAAAAGGGAATGAATGGGCTGGCCAGTCATGGATGGCTGATGCCAGTCAGGCAGTGAGAATGTTAAAGGAATGCGATTAATATTAACACTAATACTAATACTAATACTACTAAAAAGAATATGACTAATACTAATATTAATACTAACACTAATATTACTAATAATGTGTATACAGCTTGGGTGTACTGTTATTTTTTAATATATAATTTTCCATTCAGTCTGAATAAGGCCACAATAAAGTCATTTGTCCTTTTCAGATAGATACTGTCATAGGAGACTTGGGTACTTACAGTATTTGTAAACTGCTCTGTCATTTAATTATTGTGTTTCCACCATAGTCATTAAAACCTTCTAACTTGCTTAGTTAATTACTAAGGGGATATCTTCAAAATCCAAAGAAGTCATCGTGCCACAGTACTACCTTTTATGATAAACGTGATGGTTAGATGAGTAGATACAAATTCACAAGAGCATCTAATGAACAGCCCTGCTTCATTTGTGAGGTGAGGACTATAAAGTGCTTGGAAATGGAGTTATTAACTTTTTTACGTATGTCTGCTTAAAGGTGTATTTTGTTAGATACCTTATGGTCCTTATGATTATTTGCCCAGTATTGTTTCTCTATCCCTGTGTTCCTAAAATATTTAGACATTTGTAGTAAGTACCTCAGTCAGCCACTTGTTGTTTTTCTTTGTAAGCATTACTCTGATCCTCTTGATTTTAAGAATTATAGAGAGAATTATAGAGAGATAAAACTTTGCAGCGGATGAGCTTAAATTATCCAACCATTATTTTTTTTTCATTCAGGCTTCCTTTCCACCTGTTATACCCAAAATAATAAACTACATTGTTTCTGTCAAAGATTTACTAAAAAAAATCCAACATTTGCAGTTATAGTAAGTACCTCTTATGCTTTCTGTAAGGTCAGCATAGTTTTTGGATTAAGAATGATATCAGCTTTTAATTTTTTTTTCATTATTAATGGGTATTGTTGAATTAATGTATACTATTCCTATGGTACTGTTGTTGATTTAAGATCTTTATTCCTCACTCAGTAAAATTAAGTCAAGCAGACTCATGGATGATGTATCTTTTTTTTTACCCAGCCATTATTTGCATCCATAATTTGTACAACCTCAGAATAATAACTTCAACTAAAGTTAGATAAAAAAGAACCACAGCAAGCAAATAAACAATTACATGTCTTTCTGGTATGAATGTTTGATTTTTTTTTTTATTAAGAAGAGTTCCCAAACTTGATTATACATATTTCGATTATTTTGTTTTAAAAGTATTGTTTTTTTAAATAATGTATCCACCAAACATCAATATTAATAAATTGATTCATCATTCATTCGTTTATCCATTCATTCATTCATTTATTCATTCATTCATTTATTCATTCATTCATTCATTCATCATTCATTCATTCATTCATTCATTCATTCATTTACTTATTTATTCCCATTTGATAAGCAAGTAGACTGGTCCAAAGATCCTTTTCAGGCATAACCTAGAGCCAAACGCAGTATTCAAAAACTGAGGTTTGGAAACAGACAAAAAACAGTCCCATGTGTGGTGGCCTGGGGCAATGCTTCAACAGGCGATTATGCAAAGTGTCTTATTCAATGGATGCTAATGATGTTGATTGCAGTGTGACCTATTCAGGAGAGACATTTGAGAGACTGCTCAGTGTGGAAGTGGCTACTCAGTTGTGGTACATCAGGCTGTTTTGTGTGATTGGGGATTAGTTTAGTGCAGTCAAGTTTGATTTTGTCTTGTTGAGGCAGCGAGGCTGTTATATTGTTGGTTTCTTAGTATGGCTGGTATCGAAGGGTGGACAATGGTGGAGTTTTCTCCTTGATACTGAATATTAGTGACTGAGGTCAGTGTGTGGTTTGAGATGCTGCTTATATACACTTTAGTGTGGTGGCATTCATATACAGATAGTTTTCGTGTTGTGCTTGTGGAGTGTGCCATTTGATGTGTGGGTTGGTGTAGCAGCCTTTTGGAGGATTTGTGGCAGCATGAGGAATGGTTGTTTGCTGCTCGGGTGCAGTTACAGTGGGAGGCACTTGGCGTATTTGGTTCACTCATGGGTTGTGGTGGTTAGTGGGATACTGCAGCTTTCTGTGTTGGGGTGTTTGTAGCTGAGCCGTTTTCATGGGCTTTGTGTTGCTTCTCAAGTCTTTCCCCTCCTTGCACATGTGTGTTGCGGTGATGACCATAGCAAATTAGATAGTTGGATGGATGTTTTCATGCTAATCATTCTCTGTTGATCTTCTGACCTATAGCATATCTGTAATATTATGTGGTATTATGGAGAGGGAACTTATAATTGCAGTTAACTATTTGGCAAATGTGCATGGTATATTTTATGATGGAACTGGGTAGGGGGACATATTGATTTTTTTTTTATTTTATTTTGCATTTGATTACCAGGAAAGTCTGACCTGACATATATCTTTTTCCAGCAGAGGTCCAGGGAGAAAAGCCCCTCAAATACATAAAAGTTAAAAACATTTGATTACATATTTATACACAGTGGGTTACAAAATACAAGATCATTGCTTATAGAAATTCTCTACAATCAAATAGAATACCTTGACATGTTTTCACATAATGGCAGTGGTTTAGATCGGAGGGGTTTCGAGTATGTCTGAAGTGTTGAAGATATGCAGTTATTCTAACATTTAGTGGCTATAATGCTGGGGTTGTCTGGTAGGGCTTGATGTAGCATTTTGGGGTATGTGAGTAACATGGTACTATGACATTTTGATTTGGAGAGGTCTCATGTAGCACCATGTGGCATAGCTCTTCCTCCATGTGCTTTGTGTGGAAGGGAGGGGGGCAGACCATGCCATTTACCTAGAAACTATGCAAGAGTTGGAGCTTAACCTTGCAGTTTTACTCTATTTTAATACAATTATGGGTTTCTGTCAAAGTATTATAGATTGAAGTTGAAAAATAATTATAGGCTTTTGTTCAGACTTCACACCCTTCCAAAATCATACCTCTCAATTGTACAGATTTTCACAGAATGCTCTTGGCCTTGGGGTTGAAATGGCTAGGGTTGTAAGTCCTAATACGGAGTGTCCTTGAACCCCCCCTTTTTTTTCCTTTATAGGGCTTAATGTGGTCCTTACGAAGCATTAGTTATGTGTGTGCTATGAATTTACAGTTTTTTCTTTCTTTTGCGAGGTGTGGAGGTGCAGAGTGAATGAGTGGCTAGAATGAAGAAGTCCAGAAAGGTGATGGAGGCTGTTGCAGTGGATGTCCCGGTCACCAGAGTGGTGCATAATAAGGCACAAAGGGCAGTGCACAGAGTGAGCAATTGTTCAGTGGCCTGAGGGGAGTGTAGTTGCAAAGTAATGGATTCTGCTGGGGTGGATGCTCTGCTGGCTGGAGTGTAGCACAATAAGGTCACAGGTAATCCTATATATATTCAGGTTTATTAAGGCACGTCAAAGTACTGCATTTTGGGTACTGTGGGGGCAAGTGGGTTAGAGGCAGTTTGGGGTTGAGGGGTAAACACTGTTTGGGATTGTTTATGGGGAGTGTGGGGTTCTCACAGGTGGAGTTGAGTCACAGCAATCACTGGAGCATAGCAAGTTATTAGGCTAACAGCTCTAGAGCTCTTACAAGCCAGAAAAGTTCAATACAGTTGTTTATGATGTATGGTCCTCTGCAAACATTGGCCCTCTACAATGACATGATCTTTTTGGTAGGATGCTGGAGTTTGTTCCTAAGGTGTGGTATCCTTGGGGTAACAAATCTGTCCCTCAGATAGGATTTGGTAATGTCACATACCAGGTTAAAGTTTTAGAGAGAGTAGCACGAGGACCATTTCACTTGTGCTTTGGGTGAATTTTGTAGGTAGGGATTCAGGAAGCATTGTAGGTATGCAGGTGTTTTCAGGATATTTTGCAAACGGAGTGCCTTGTTGTCTACTTGGCAGCTAGAAGACTTAAGCAAGGCATGCTTTTGGAGTTTTGCAGAAGCAGGCTGTGTTTAATTCCTTACTAGCTGCATGGGTAACATAAGGGAAGAAAAGGTTTGAGGGAAAGGTCAGGGACAAGGAACAGATTAAGGACGTTCAGCCTTGTGAGGGTTCTAGCCATGATTGTCATTAGAAAGTAGTGAATTTTGTGGGTGTTTCAGGTTATACAGGTGTTTAAGGCTTTCAAAGCAGTCTGCAAATTAATCAGGAGCATAGTATTGTGGTTGTGTTACCTTTTCAGGTATGATATGTTGCTAGAGTACTTTGTTGCTGCACTTCTTAGGTGAGTTTTCAGGAACTAGCCATGTGGCACTCAGGTAAAGGGGCATACTTCTGCTGTACAAATTTCCCAGATTGTCTAAATTTAGGCCTTATATTTTGGGCCATTTTTCAGAAAATTCTATTTTTCCGGCAACTGGTGTCAAAGCATTAAATGTGGAGTTAGATAATTTCCTTCAGTAAATTCATGCTACTGCAAGCCCATTCTATCTTTCTAAGCTTGCTACAGCAATAATTGAAATTGTTCTGATTTTGGGCTTTGTCCCACTTTTTTTACATTTTTTCCAAGATTTCTTGGGCTAAGAATCTGAGAGGTATGTAAGGGGTGGTATATTTTGGAAACTTAATTCTCGTGGAGCGGGATTACAGGAAGAACAGAATTAAGATATGCCTAGTGAAGGTAGGCAGTGTAAGACTGATGAGCAGTCAAGTTGTGGTCATGGTTAGATTGGTCATGATTGAGTTGTTTCAGCAGAATTGCAATGGTAGGCCACAGGGGCATACATGGAAGCTAGACAGCATGTGACTTGGGGTGTAGCTGCAGGTGGTACACCTGATTAGCTGGCATTATAGTTAAGGGGAATGATTAGGTCGCATTACTGGCCAAGCTATCAAGGCTCAGGTGGAAATGTAATTTTGGTGCTAATTTTATGTTGGCCAAGACCTTAAATGGATTCATTGGAAGTGTATTGAGTTTGTATACATGATGTGTACAACCTTTAGTGTTTTGGTTTTTGGGAGGGAGGATTTTCACTCATTTTAGGTGCATTGGTGGGCCATTGGTAGTTAGTGAGGGAGAATTAATTTAAAGAAACATTTTTTTTTTATTTGGCCATTCTTAAGTCTGTTGGGGAGGCCAAAGGGGGCTCCAGGTAGGCCAGGCAGCATGCAATTTGGCTTGCATGGTTGCAGGTGGCATTGTGGTCTGCTACATTCCTTGTGGAACATTTGCAAGGTTGCAATGCGGGAATAATTATGGAGTTACAGCTGGAAGGAAAACTGAGGATTGGCGATTTAAAGAGGTTATTTCAAGGTAAGGGTATTTGTGGTCTATTGTGGTAATTTTGACTTTGGGGGAGGGCTCATCAATTAAGTCAGCTATTTAGACAACTGGTTCTTTGGTGATTATATGTTAGGCCACTGTGAGGTTGATGACAGGGATCCAGTTAGCTCAGAGGGTATGGGTGCACCAACTGACTTTGATGCAACCTTTAGATAGGGTTAGGTTTGTTTTGAAGATTTGTTGGAAGTTTTAGAATAAAGGAGCGGGAACAGCCTGGTAAGGCTGGTGGGTGGAGAACAGGGCCAGGCTTGTCCCTCTTCTGTTGAAGGTTTATTTCAAGGAGTTGGGAAATGCAAGTGAGCGGTTGGTCACTGCTTGGCAAGTATAAGTTAGTAAGCAAGCGAAGGTGAGGACACTGCCTTTTGGTTGGATGATTATTTCAATGAGTTGAGAAATTCAGGTAAGTAGTTGGACGCTGCTTGATAAGTAAAGTAAGCAAGCAGTAGCAAGTATGCTGCTTACTTGGTCAGGGTGAGCAGGGTCACACTGCCCTAATTTAACTGTTATATGGATGTTTATGCCGTTATTAATAAATGGAAATGTTAGTCAGTGAAGTTATGTGTATGGAATTTTAATAAAGGTTGTCAAATGTCATTTGGTGTGAGGTGTGTTTATTGAAGGGTATCTGGACAAATGAGGTTTGGTAACAGAACAATTTTTTCAGAGACATCTTCAGAGGGGGGGTTTAGATTGAAATAGTAATGAGGTTTTAGGAGGAAAACGGAGGACGATAGTTGGGGGGAGGAAACGGTTAAATAGGAAAGTAGAATGATTGGAAGGAAGTGAGGTAAGTGTAGGGAGGGGCTTAACAGGTGTTGAAAGAGTGTAACTGAGTAATTATCACATTTTGGCATGAACTTGTACCCACCCTCCCTCCCTGTTTGGAGCATTGTGGATGGTGTGATAAATTTTGGGAGGTGGAGAAGAGGGCCAGGCTTGTCCCTCTTCGGTTTCCCCTCTGGTGTTACAGGTTCATTTCAATGAGTTGGGAAATGCAAGTGAGCAGTTGGGCGCTGCTTCATAAGTAAAGTAAGCGAGTGGAGGTAAAAATGCTGCTTACTTGGTCAGGGTGAATGGGGTCATGTTGCCCTAAGTTAACTGTTATATGGATGTCGTGAAATTCAACTGAGCAGTTGGACGTGGCTTGATAAATAAAAGTAAGTGAATGGAGATAAGGATGCTGCTTACTTGGTCAGGGTTTGTGGGGTCATGCTGCCCTAAGTTAACTGTTATATGAATGTTTATGTCGTGATTAATAAATGAAAATATTAGCTGGTCAATGAAGTTATGTGTATGGAATTTTAATAAAGGTCATCAAGTGTCATTTGGTGTGAGGTGTGTTTATTGAAGGGGACCTGGAAAAACAATAGTATTCATTTAAAAGAACAAAATATAATAGTAACAGAATATAACAGTGTAAGATGAATATACACAGAATACAATCAGGTTAATGACAGGTACCACACACATGTAAGCATGATGCAGAATGTGTGCTAATACACAATTGTAGATGGTAAGAAAAAGACATAACTGAAAGGACTCAGTGCATGATGTAAGTAGGGGCAGTGGAGTTACGGTTCATATTTAGAAAGTAAGCTATTGTTAAATATTTTACAATTCTATCTCACTGTTATGACTTTTCTTTTCTGGATAAAATTATGGCTTTTATTTGCCAACCATTAGACAAGAGCCCAGTTCTTTAGTACAATTAAACATCAAAACTCAAATTACAAGTTAAATTCTATTAAAATTATTTTAATCTTTTTGAAAAATATCTGCCATGCTTATTTTAAAAGTTTCATTCACTGACTGTTACAAGGTAAAGAAAAATATATTATGGATTATGTTTACTGAAAAAAAATTTATATAAGAGAAAGTTTCACAAGGATGAAACTAATATCAGCTTAGATCTTAATAGATGAAAAAAACAGAATTTCTCTTTTCTTTCAGAAACCTTAGTGTGAAATGATGCCCCCCACAGATGCAAATATGCACATACAGAAATGCACAAACATATCCACACATACACACACATGCACTGATACTGCCCCTGACAAACCAGGTAAATCACACAATGCACAAACAAATTCATATACTGCACTTTTACCTTTAGGCAAATTGGAGGAATTTCTGCTCACATATGTCAGGGCTTTTGGATACTGGAGGAAACCAGAATATATGGATAATCCCAAAAAGAGACAATGAGGGCATGTGGACACCACACAGAAGAGACAGCCAAGAACTAAACCATTGTCAAGAGCTGTGAGATGACAATACTACTTATGGCACCACTGTGACAGTGATTAGTTGCAGACGTGCTCACTGTTAGATCACCAATGATACTCACTTATCATTTGCAATACAGATGTTCATGATGGAAATTAAAAGGACTTATGGGTAATTTCTTACTCTTAAATGTACGGATTTCAGCAAATGCAGTACATTGAGTGGCAAATCTTCTAGTGTTTCAGATCATTGACTGCTGTTTAATAGTGACAAACAACATCAAGGATAATTTACCTTTACCCACAGACAGTGTCTGTACCCATTAATTACAACACCTTTACTGACTAAGATCTGAAGTCTGATTGTGGTAGTAATAATAATAATAATAATAATAATAATAATAATAATAATAATAATAATAATAATAATAATAATAATAATAATAATAGTTATAGTAATGCACTTTGTTTCACAGAAACACATTCTAATCACTTTAAAATATTTATCTTACTTCATACAAATGTGTAGTTGCTCAACAAAACAAGTCTAGTGATTGCTGAAACTGAACATATGACAAGAGAGTCATTTACTTTCATATTTAGGCATCCCTCCCTCCCTTCCTGCCCACACCAAAAAGTTGTGACCACTTCTGCATACACTTGGATATCTGATGTGATCAGATGATGGCCATGTAACATATTTCAGATTTGTTCCACACAAATTAACATAATACAGGTTGATTCAAATAAATCACAAGTAGTCCTGCAAAGCTAGTATAAAAAGGAAATAGCAGTTAGTTATTTATTTCTGTAAACAGTCCCAGCAATTATAGCTACTCTCAAAAATTCCTACATAAATTAAGGAAAGCAAGGTCATGCATTCATATAGCTGTCAGCCTTTCATTACATGAGTCAGGGAAAAGGCCTAAAATCAGGCACAGATTTTAAATATTGTTCTTACACATTTAGAACTAAAGGAACATGTTATGCGTTTTCTGAAGAAAATGAAGTCTGAAACTCTGCATTTTCTGGAGGAAATGAAGTCTGAAACTCAAATGGCAGTCATTATTCATTGCCATCAATCCCAAATGATTTGCTAGAAACCCATACTTTTTATGAGGAACATACCAAAAAACAGACAAATCAGGAACAAGATAAGAACGTTAGGAGCAGTTTGCAGATTACTTTGCAATCTAATCGTTTGTAATAATTAGTCATTCTTTTGATCATTAGTCTGAGTTCCATAGATCTTACCATTTTTGTGCAAGAGTCAGGGAGGAGTTTAAAATGCTGAGAGTTAATAGCAGAACATCTTGCACCATAGGTTCATAGGTTCATAGGTAGATAATAGGCTATCTGCCCTAGGGCATTTATAAGCCTAGCCAGAGTGTATTTGGCTTCCGCCTCCCTATTAGATTAGCCTACTGTGCCTCTGTAAAGTAGGTCACATAAGGTACCCTTTTAAGATTAGTTTACTGTGCCTCTGTCTAGCAGGGACACAGAAGAGATCCCAGGGGTGAATTTGCGATTTCCCATCCACGCATCCAGATTTTGCTTGAAGAGGGACAGCAAGAGGCTATGTCTAGCATGAATTGGAATTCTATTCCAGAGTGAGGGGAGCCTATGGGAAATGAATCTGTCCCTCCAGCATGTCCTATTTATTTTTGTGCTGAGGTTTAGGTCCCTGGAGCGTGTAGCTCTAAGGGACTTGGATTTTTTGAGGTGGAGCATGTCCATTAATTCTGGGTTTGACATGGCTTTGTACGTCAGGCATATATCGCCTCTGAGTAGGCGGTAAGCAACTGAGTAGAGCTGGAGTTTCTTTAGTCGAGCTGCATAGGACATCTGTTTGTAGCCCATGATCCTCTTGGTGAGGTACTTTTGGGGTCTCTCCAGTTGCTGCAGGTGTCGGGTAAGGTACATCCCAAAAGGGGCATTGTATTCAATTATGGGCCTGATGAGTGATGAGTAGAGGGGCACAATGACCTCTCTTGATCTAGATGCAAACCTTTTCGTGATAAGATGGGCTATATAGAAGGTCTTTCTAATCACTTTGGCAACGTGATTATCAAAGGAGAGATTACTATCTACGTTGGTCCCCAAATCTCTAATTACTTCTTCCATACTTAATGGATTACCACCTATGTGGTAATTTGTGGGCACCTTGTTTTTCCCAGAGGGGATAACTATGCACTTTTTAGCATTTAGCTTGAGGCCGTGGCTCTGGCACCAAGCATCCTTCTCTCTGAGACCCTTTTGGAGGATGCTTGTGTCAGCTCGAACCAGTATGCAATTTTTGAAGAATGAGAAGCATGAAGCTTTAATTCCTTGGATTACTGACTGTAATCTTCAGTAAATTACCAGAAAATCAAAAAAGTTTAATTTGGAAAGGGTAAAAAATAAGGCAAAATCTGGAAGCACTGAGAGGCATTCAGAGCTATCCCACTGCCCATGACATCTTGTTGCTTACCAGGAAAAAAACATCAACTTACCTGTTATGTACTGACTCTTTTCTTGTTGCTTTTTTGTTTTGATTTGTTTTTCAAGGATCTGGTTATTCACTCTATTCAATCTATTTGTTAAAATTCCCAGGCTTTCAGCACAGTCTCACCCACAACCTATGCAATGAATCCTGATTTGTTTTGTAGATAATGTGTTAGTCAAGAATAAAACCTAAAAATGATGCCTATCTCGAAGAGGGCTATTGCAGCAGCAGCATTTTTTCCTTTGTTGGGAAATAAATACAAAGCAGGATTGCATCTGGGCAGAGTTCGCCTTAGTTACCCACCTACTTCTTATTTGCTTAAGGCTAGCCATGTTATAACCTGTTCCAAGTTTTCATTTGAGGTCTCCTCTGCAACTTGTTAAAAATTCTATATATATTATTATATAATTATATAAATAAGTATACTTCAAATGATTTAAAGATTTAGAGACCATAATATTGACAGTCAAAATATCTAAACTGCAAAACATCTAAGCACAAAATATTGACAAAAAGTTATACTGGGGAAGGGTTTATGCCATTTCCCCATTGTTGTGTAACCTTGGAGTTGGTATACATAAATAGCAGGGGGTGTGAGGGGTGCAGGGGGGCTTGCCTGTCCTAAACATTGTCAAAATATGGATTGATATTTTCAGATTTTTCAGTGTTAGATTTGTTCATATTTTCATTATTTTTGCAGGGGGCAAGCCATATCCTCTGCTAATTATATATACCACGTCCAAGGTTCCACAACAGTGGGAAAAGAGCATACGCCTCTATAGTTTATATTTTGACTGTTGATCATTTGAAAGTCAATATTATACTGTTTAGATCATTTGAGGTAGTTAGATTCATAGGTCTCTGCTGTGCTAATGGCCTTTTTATACCTAGCCATGCATCCCAAATCTCTTACAAGTTCTGGTACCCATGCTAAGTGTAAGCAGCGGCTTGGCAGATGAAACACTTATGAACAAATGCCTGTGTCCATAAGAGACATTGGTGCCAAACCAGGGATGAATTTCATGTTCCCCATCCAATTGTCTAAGTTACACTTGAATTGGGTTAGGAAGGAACTCTCTTTCACATGGATGGGGATCTTATTCCAGAGAATGAGTAGTCACTGAGATGCATACCCGTCTCTCCATCACATGAAAGATTTAAGTCTGTAGAACAGATAGTTCTGGTGCAGTTCATTTTGCGGATATGCAGGAGGTCCATTAAGGTGGGGTCTGGTGATGACTTTTTTGCCAGGCATAGATCTCTCCTCAGAAGTCTGCAGGAGACAAAATACAGGGGATAGGGTCTTGAGGCAATCTGCATAGGACATGTTACTTATGCCCTGTATTCTTTTAGTGAGTAACCTCTGGATGTTCCAGTTGTGGATGTGCCTGGTTAGGTACATGCCAAATGGAGCACTGTACTCAATGATAGATCTCATATTTGCTTAATACAATGGAACAATGACCTCCTTAGACCTAGATGGTATAACTTTGTTTATAAGTTGCACAACATAGAATGATTTCCTTACTACTGTAGACACATGATGGTCAAATACTATATTACTGTCTGTGTGCCCCCCACCCCCATTTCCCTGACTACTGGGTTAACTCAAGTGTGGATGACTTCTTAAAGGATACTATTATAAATTTACAAAATGGCTATTGGAGAAGGAGATAAATAATCAGTTTGTATTTGTGCTAAATATGTTAAAGTTTTTTAACACTTGTTCCCCCTGGCTGGCACTTTCCACCAATTTATTTTTGATCAGTAATGTTATCTGGTCACACACATACACCCTACCTTAAAATCAAAATTGCAGTTTAAATAGAAAGAGAGAGGCAGAGAGAGAGAGAGAGAGAGAGAGAGAGATGATATAAGAGGCCAAAAATATTTCTTGTGAGTTGGGCAGAGTTCACTATTCAGCATTTTAGCCAAAATATGTCAGCAGTAGCGAACTTAAATAAATATTATATTCCTTCCACTAAGATACACTTGCCAAAAAAAATCATTGCAGTACTTTAAAAACATTGCCTTGACAACTCCTCATATGTTAATTCATAAAGTTAATAAAGTACATAAAGACTGAATTATACACGGTCTGTTGTGGTAAATGGCTTTCAGATACACAAACATGATCTGCCCTTCAAACTAGAAGCAGCATTAAGGGCATTTCAACTACTTGGATGATGGGTGTATGATTTGTATATAGAATAATGTGTCTAATAGTCACAACTGTAGTTAGGTGATATGATTCATTGTGCAGTTCTTGGAACTGGTGACCCTGCAAGTCAAAGCTAAAGGGGAGCAAGTTTGAAGAACAGAGGGGAAAAAGTCTTCTGCTCAAAGTTAGTAGCAAGCTCAAACAAAAGCCAACATGCTCATATTTGCTTAACAGGCCCTTAAGCAGTCTGGTCTGTTCAGTTTGAAAATATAAAGCAGTGATAGGCCTCAAACCCAGGACACTGTGCACTATAGCCAAAGTGCTGGACCATTAAACCATGACAGTATTGCAGTGAGCCACCTGTATGATGGAATGTTGATAAGTCTATGCAAAGTATTCCATGGAAACCCTGTAGGCACAGCATAATCCTTGCTGAGTTATGACACAAAGGTGAGTCCTGCAGTGAGAACAGAACCTGACTTCCAACACACACAGTATAAATGTTAATATTGGTCATGTTCGCACACATTAGCAAATGTAGTGGACCTCAGATAGCAACATACTGAAGGGTCACACTGGGCATGCTCACACACTTGAATAAATGAGACAAATATCAGGCAACAAAACATGGAATGTCAGAACTGGGCATGCTCACACACTTAGGCCATGTCACGCATATCTGGCAGTTGCATGTGTTAACCCAGGAACCTGTCACTATACAGCAATCCGCCCTGTGCACACAGTTATATGACAACAGACACATCTATAATATAGTGGAACCCTGTCATAATCAAATATGTTCTGCAGATACTGAAGTTCTTCATGGAAACTGGTAAAGCAAAGATGATAAAGACCTGCAAACAGTATCAGCAATAAACATTGTGCATCTTGAACATTAGCATAGGTTCAGAGGTCGATACTAGGCTATCTGCCATAAGGCATGTACAAGCCTAGCCAGAGTGTGTTTGGCATTTGCAACCCTGTCAGATTACTACACCGTGTGTGTGAATAGTAGGTCATACAAGATAGCCCATGTACCTTTATGCTAGTGTGCCTCTGTCTAGCAGGGACACAGAAGATATCCCAGGGGTAAATATACAATCACCCATACAGTTGTCAAGATGTCTCCAGTAGGTGGTCAGTGGGTGGCTCTGCCTATGTGAAACTGGGATTACATTCTGTAGTGACTGGAGCCTCTGGGATAAGAATCTGTCCCTCCACAATGTCCTTTTAACATCTGTGCTGAGGTATATGTCCATGCAGTGTGTAGCTCCAAGGGAGTTGGATATCCTGAGGTGGAGCATGTCCAGTAATTCTTGTTTGGGTATAGCTGTAAACAACAGGCACACATCATATCTGAGTAAGTGGTAAGCGACTGAGTAGATCTGGAGTTACTGCATCTGAACTATGCAGGGCATCTGTGTGAGTCTCTAGATCTGCTTGGTGAGGACCATCTGTGGCCAGTACAGTTGCTGCAGGTGTCAGTAAGGTACACCCCAAATGTGGCACTGTAACCAAGCATGGATGTGATGAGTATAGGGGCACAATGACCTCACTCGATCTAGATGTGAAACCATATGGGATAAGGTGGCACACATCGAAGGTGTGTCCAACCACTTTGGCAACGTGAATGTTAAAGGCGACAGTACGAACAAGTGATGTCCCCAAACCCCTAACAACTCCTACCGTATGTAATGGAGTACTACTTATGTGGTAATGTGTGGGCATGTTGTTACTCCCAAAGGGGATGACTATGCAACTAATGGCATTTAGCTGTAGGCCATGGCTTGGGCATCAGTCATCCATCTCTGTGAGACCCTGATTGAGTATGCATGTGGCAGCTGGAGATTTGATCATGGCACCCAGTTTGCAGTCAAGTGCAAACATGCTCAGCCATATTCCCCCTGTGATAGCCTGTACATAAGACAAATATATACTGAACAAGAGGGATCCCAGGACCAAGCTGTGTGGGATGCCATGTGCAACTGGTGTATAGTCAGACATGGCACCTGCAATTCTGACCATGTGGGTGCTATCCCTGATCTAGGTATCAATCCATTGTGTGAGATATGTGTCCAAATTGATGCTGGTGAGCCTATGCATAATGGCCCAGTGAGTTATTGTGTTGAATGGTTTTGCAAGGTTCAGGTAGGCTGTGTGGACAGCCATCCCTATGTCGATGGACCTGTTAGCCATTTAAAGAATACCTACAGGTTCAATAGGCAAGATCTGCCCACAACAATGCTGAAATGAGTAGGACACAGTGTCTGTAGGTTCCCGATGTCTATGTGTAGGAGTCCTATGACAATATGCACCATAGCTTTGCAGAACAGGCTACATAGGCTTATAGGGCAATATTGTCTGTGGTCCATTGTGGCACCAACTCTGTGAAGCGGGACCACTGTCACAGTACGCCATTCCTTGGGTACATATCCTGTGGTAACTCCGATATTGAACAGTGATGTAATGTGAGGGTTGCGTTTGTCATGATGCTCGTGTATGATGCAGGCTGGGACACCATCTGGTCACATTGATACTGTGATGTACGCTGTGAGGAGGGCAGCACTCACCTGTTACTGTGTGATGTCAGGGAGGTTATACTCTGTTGGGATGGTAGTTGCTCTTTAGGGGGGATGGGTGCGAGACATCTGCACTGAACCAGTTTGCCAGGATGTAGGCAATGCCAGTGGTTTCAGGGTAGGTTTAGTCAGTATGCAGTAACTCACAGCATATCAGTGAGTGTCCACCCAGGTTCCTGACATAAGTGAAGAAGGCCGTGTGATAGTCCTACGTGTCAGGTGAAATTGTCTGGTAGAAGTGGTCCTTAGAAAAGTCCATGAGTGATTGTAGCTGTCTGCTAGTACAGATCACAGATGCCTTCCTAGTCTGGGATTGTGCTCTATCATGTAGTAGCGTCGTCTTGACATTGTACAGCTTATTAATGGCTGGGGTCTACCAGACAGGTACCCTGCCATTGTAGTAGTGGGTCTTGTTGTTATTTGGGATAGCACAATCCATGCAGTCCACTAGGTGTCCATAGAATGTGCATGTAAAGGATGCAGCAGTGTGAGCCATATGTGCTACTGTCTCAGGATCTCTGAAGGATACCACCTTGCTTTGGTGAAGTTAGATGTTGTCTCAAGAGAAGGTCACCAAGATTACCCAGGATGGGTGTGTGGAGGGTATATGTATGTCCTGTGAGATACATATATGTTCTGACCTTACCAATGAGGGGTATACCACTGGTGTGGAACATAGAGTCCCCATGTTGGTGATGAGCAGGTCCAATATGTATTCCCCCTTGTGGCTGTACTGACTGGTTGTGCCAAAGCATATGAGTCCACAAATTGTAGTGACTGTTGGGTGAGGTTGTCGGGGCTTGAGTAGTATCCCCAGTCAATATGTGTGTATATGAAGTCACACAATATAATGGTGTCTGTGGAGACCTTCATATTCTCCATAGTTCCCACAAAAGCCGAGTGTGGTTCCTGAGTTTGGGAGTGTGTTCTGTAGCAGGCAACAAACTGAAAGGCAGTATTGCACAATGGTAGTTGTATATGTATGGTCTGTGATGCTTTGTGCAGTTCTACTAACCTGGAGGTGTGTGTATCTGTGATGTATATGGATACTCCCCCTAGTTGTGTTGTGTGTTCCAAGTCTTGTTGTCAGACAGCATGGTATGAAACATAACCTGGTAGTGCTGGTGTGCATAAGCGTGCCTGAACCAGGTGTCTGTCAGTGCACATATATTGCTCTCCTCCATACTAAGGAGAGTCCTGAGTGGCCACAATATGAGGATAACACAATTGTTGTTGAGCAGCATTATCCTTAGTTTCATATAACCTGTAATGTCTATGGAGGTGGGTCTGTCTTCTGAGCCCTGCTTAAAAAAGGCACTCTGGTGGTAGCAAGAGCCTTAGCCAGCATACCAAAGTCCAAGGGTGACAGGTGCTAGCTTTCCATAGTGAAGCTACGTGGCATGTTGAGCATGTCACCATACGCTGACAGACACTGTATCCCCTATGAATTAAACAAATTTGTTAGCCAACTGTTAAATGTGATATGTGTGTCCGTATACTGTGACATCATAATTGGTGGGTGTAAGATGCTAGACAAGGTCAGGGTCATACTGGCCTGGGCTACATGATCAGAGTGTACCTTCATGTACCATGTCATGTGGTCCAGGGAGTAACGTCTGAGGTTACACACACCAGCATGGACAATGATGGTGCTAGTCTTGTGCTTGCTTTGGAGTGACCTGACTGCCTGTGTAATGCGGCAGATCCTGGCACCCAACAGACAGCCCAAAGTGACTATTCCCTTGTCAGGGCTGGTGAGTGGTACGTCAGTGTGTCTGAACATAAGTGTCGCCTATTACAAGTGTATTAGGTGTGTTGTTTAGCCCGAAGGGCAGTGACTGTGTGGCACACTGACATTGTGAACTTTGTGATATGTGGGTATTGTAGTGGGGTAGAAGGTGTGTGTTTGTCTGCTTTGGAGGTCTCTGCTGCTTAGGTAGAGTACATTTACAGCATCCGAGTATGTCAATGTGTGATAATGTGGTTTGAGTGCTGTTGCTAGAGGATATGTGAGACTGATATGTGGTGTGTGTGGTTACCTTCACAACCTGATAGACTGTGCCAGTCATGGATCGAGAGAGTTCAGCTCCCTGTATGTCTATATAGGTGCATCTCACACATATATCTGAGTTTGTCGGGAGGAGGAGAAGGTTGTCTGTGTACATGAGGCAGATGTGACATTGTGTCAATATCACAATATCCACCAGGTAGACTGAAGAGTACACACAAAACCGACCCCTGGACATGCCAGGATATTATCATGACATACTCTGTAGCCTTACAACAAAGGATCAGTAGGGTGTTAAGCGTGTAAAAGAGTATAACAGGGAATAGTGCTCATGTCCGTTAGTGTTTTGTAAAGAGGAGCTGAGAAGGAGTCCAGACTGAATCATGACACCTCCTTCAGCTATGTCATAAATATCAGTGTACACCCATATATGTCCTGAGTCAGGGCCAACTGTACCTGAGTGTCAATGTCGACATCATGACAGACAGGCCTATATGTACATACCCATCCCCCACTGACAATAGTCCACATCATCATACCAGGAGATATCACATGTAGAATGGATGAGCAGCTACCCCCACTGCCAAAAGCATGGCAGTAGGTGGAATACATTGATTCCCAATATGTGTCATGCACAAACTACAGAACAAATAGATCATGCACCTGAACAGTCAGCTGAGCCACACCACCTACACAGGATGTGGAACCGTTGAATGTGTCACAGCTACATATGGCACTCCCCACAAGTGTTGGTGCACAACGCACCATGGGAAGTCAAGTCCAGTATGCCTATGAGGTTTGATCTGCAAGGTCATGGAGTCCATCATGGTTGCAGTCATAAACAGAGCTATTGGAAGCTGACACACACACAACCCTACCAACTGTGGTATGTTCATGTGCGGATCATGGTTCCCAAACATTCTAGACTGTTTGCAAGGCAGCCACCCAGGACATACATCAATGAACACATCTACACATTCCTGGAATGGCATAAAACAAAGTGTACACACATCACCATGTCCAGTCTGATGATGTCACCATCCTATAAATACAGCAGGAGAAGGGAAACCAGCCAGTAAAGCAAATAGCGTGCTGTGTTAATGCGTTTCTTTCCAGTATCATAACATAGTTAGGTAGGGGGTTGAATCCTGCAAACTATGTGTGTGGGAGGGGGGGTATGTCTGCAGTTTCCTTTGAGAGGTGTTCCCTTTTTGGAGACTGGGAAAACCCAGTAAAGGAGGTACATTCCTCTTTAGAAAGTCTGATGATGTCACCATCCTACAAATACAGCAGGACAAGGAAAATCAGCCAGTAAAGCAAATAGCACGCCATGTTAATGCGTCACTCTCTAGTATCATAACATAGTTAGGTAGGGGTTTGACTCCTGCAAACAGTGTGTGTGTGTGTGGGGGGGGGTTGTGTGTATGTGTGCAATTGTCTTTGAAAGGAGTGCCCATTTTGGAGACTGTGAAAACACACTGAAAGAGGTACAATCCTCTTTGGAAAGTCTGATGATGTCAACATCCTACAAATACAGCAGGAGAAAATAAACCGTCCACTAAAGCAAATAGCGCGCCATGTTAATGCGTCTCTTTCTAGTATCATAACATACTTAGGTAGGGGTTTGGGTTGTGTGTATGTGTGCAATTGTCTTAGAAAGGAGTGCCCATTTGGAGACTGTGAAAACACACTGAAAGAGGTACAATCCTCTTTGGAAAGTCTGATGATGTCACCATCCTACAAATACAGCAGGAGAAAAGAAACCGTCCACTAAAGCAAATAGCGCACCGTGTTAATGCGTCTCTTTCTAGTATCATAACATACTTAGGTAGGGGTTTGGGTTGTGTGTATGTGTGCAATTGTCTTTGAAAGGAGTGCCCATTTTGGAGACTGTGAAAACACACTGAAAGAGGTACAATCCTCTTTGGAAAGTCTGATGATGTCACCATCCTACAAATACAGCAGGAGAAAAGAAACCGTCCACTAAAGCAAATAGCGCGCCGTGTTAATGCGTCTCTTTCTAGTATCATAACATACTTAGGTAGGGGTTTGGGTTGTGTGTATGTGTGCAATTGTCTTTGAAAGGAGTGCCCATTTTGGAGACTGTGAAAACACACTGAAAGAGGTACAATACTCTTTGGAAAGTCTGATGATGTCACCATCCTACAAATACAGCAGGAGAAAAGAAACCGTCCACTAAAGCAAATAGTGCACCGTGTTAATGCGTCTCTTTCTAGTATCATAACATACTTAGGTAGGGGTTTGGGTTGTGTGTATGTGTGCAATTGTCTTTGAAAGGAGTGCCCATTTTGGAGACTGTGAAAACACACTGAAAGAGGTACAATCCTCTTTGGAAAGTCTGATGATGTCACCATCCTACAAATACAGCAGGAGAAAAGAAACCGTCCACTAAAGCAAATAGCGCATCATGTTAATGTGTCTCTTTCTAGTATCATAACATACTTAGGTAGGGGTTTGAATCCTGCAAATGCTGACTGTGTGTGTCACTGTTGGTCAATGCAGTGTGGGTTTTGCTTTTACTATGGTATGACATAGTATGATGACAACAGTAAGTGCCTTACAGACATCAGGTATTTGCATGACAAATATATACGTGTACATGTCCCCTCAATCAGTACATAGGTGTGAAGCCTGCATACTACATGAATACATTTATTTCCATTGACAGGTTGTGCCGCTGCTTCTCAGATCGTAGGTCACATATGTATGTATGTGACACGGCCGTCCACTGTCGTGTTCTGTGGCCAAGGTCATCTGTGGCACACACACCCATGAGAGTTACATAAGAGTAGTGTGAGTGAGGGTATATGCCTGGGGTATATGTCAGACATGGTCATACACAACAAAGTCTGCCAAAAATGGACAGTCCATATAGGTGTATGACTGCCTTGTGGATATACATTCAGGCCTCTAATCTCTTATGTGATACACCTTGGGACACCACAATACCTATGGATATGTGGATACCAAGGGACACATGACATAACATGGGTCTGTATGTACACAATGGTACCCGACGTACATGTTGAGGGCTACTACCTGTGTGGTACTGACGGGATAGTATGTTTAGTACATGAGGATGACTATGCCATAGTCGGCATACTGCTATACAGCATGTATCACACAACAGGTATCTGTCTGTATGATACCCTTGTGTAGGATATGTGTCCCATCCAGGGAATGCATTGTAGGCCAATCCATGCATTCTCAGATTTGGATGGACACATCCCTAGTGTGTCTGCATGTACCTAAGGGAGCTATATGACACACAGGTGTGGTCACAGTAATGGGTGGCGGTCATCACTACTGGTTAGTGTTATAGTGTAGCACCGGAAGGATCCAATTGATACTGGGTTCCCTACTACTGTGTGTCATTTGTCAGGACATCATCCAATGATTGCTTATAGTCATGCTGTTGAGGTTGTGTATACTATCAAACTGCAAATCATTGACTGATATTAACGGTATCACCCGCAGCATAGTGTCAACCCATGTCATACACACGTCTACCCATGTTATTACATAACTGTAGTAGAATGCATACTGGCCATTGAAAGATGCAATGAGATGTTAACAATGTGTACGACAGGGTATGCCACATGTCCCATGTGTCCACTATGCACATACATCCAGACAGTGCGCACCCACCATGTTCACAGATGTACACTTGCTAATCTGTACTGCACACATCACACACATACTGTCCACTCACTAACACATGCTGGCAACACATCAGACATCAGCCAAGTGGCACATGGGTGGATAATACATACTCAGACCTAACAGTAGTGTAAACAATGCTACATTGACAAACAGAGCTTTGATGCATAATGTCTGCTGAGATACATCTACAAGGACGTAGTTACACTTCCTTGTTGACAACTTGCTATTATTGCTACACTGCTATAGTGTCACCCTGTGCATCAGCACCATGTTAGCCTGTCCCTCCGTCGATAATGCAGATGACAGGAGGCGGCACAGGTATCATCATATGCACAGGGCATTTTGTTGTTTGCCAGACCCTGACACTGACCCATCCAATCAACATGTCTGTGTGTGTGTGTGTGTGAGAGAGACAACAGTACAGCATGGGCCAATGTTGATGTAATGTGTGTGTGTATGTGTGAGCCCTAGTTGTTTGGTTAATGTGTGTGTGTCGGCATGCACACAGCTCCACCATGTGGCTGCCATATACGGTGGTTTGTGGGACAGCCACAGACTGTACCTGCTTGGCTGTACAAATCAGTGTCTCCGGCCACGGACACAGTACCTGTGCCTGGCAGGGGTGCTACGGACAGTATCGGGTACCAACCCTGACTGGGTACTGTCATCAGAGGCAGAGGTATGACGACTGGACCCATGTCCCTGCAGAGCCACGTGCACATGGTCTACTGGGACGGACAATGGACAGGCCAGCCCCAGCATTGCTGGGGCTGGTACTGCCACTACGGGAGTGGCTGTGAACTGTGGGCTGTCCGCAACCACTGCCAGCTGTTGCTGTTGCTGGCATGCGTCCACGTCACAACCGTCCCGCACGGTCCTGGCTCGAGGAAGACATGTTGTGGAGGGCATCTATTGTCTCACCCCAACGTCTATCAATGACCTCGGTGTACGTCCGGATGGCACCGGCAAGGTCACGGATGCTGTCACTGATAGCGGTGTAATGTGCCCTCTGCGCCCTAAGTCCCTGCCTGGTGTACCGTTCCATACGTGCCTGAGCCTGCATTACAGCCTGGAACATAGTGGTCATTGTAAGACCTGTGAGGGCACGCCTGTCAGGGGCAATACGTCCAGTAGTGCTCCCCCAAGAACCCCTGGACCTCCGCCTATGTGGTACTGTTCTGCGTCTACGGCTATGGCTGCTGTGAGGGGATGTAAGTGCCATGGGTACCACACTCTCCTGGTTAATGCCAACTGTATGCTGTCCCTCCCCTATGGCCATTGGTGTTGAGGGATGTAATGGCATTATGAGTGTGCGCATAGATGGGGTTGAATGCTGTGTACTGTTGATTGGCGGACCAACGACAGACCCTGTCAAATCTCCCTGTACCAAAATACATGTGTCATCATCACCACTATCCGTGGCAGTGGCTTCAGGTCGCCTGCTGCTTTCGCCAACCCCTACCTCAGCACCTGTGAGAGGAAGACCGGAAACACACGTTATGGTTTGCATATGCACGCATGCACACATGCACACATGAACACATGCAGACATGCACACATGCACACATGAACACATGCACACATGAACGCATGCACACATGAACATATGCACACATGCACACAGGAACACAGGAATACATGCACACAGGAACACATGCACACTCCTTACTACAGCAGATACACACACACACAACAGAAATCCAAATCATACTCAATATTGCTTGAAGGTGGGTGACAGTATCACAAGGCAAACAGTCACGTCACACATGTCAGCATGCAGAAAAAGTGTAGATCAAGTCCATGCAGTGTGAGTGTAGACAGCCATAGTTAATGACAGTGTACATGGCTGTGGTGCATGTGTGTACATGTTCAGTGATTGCCTACACCCTGGAACACAATGTGTACAAGGACACAACATTTCTGTGCAAATATTATAAGCTCTGCGATGTCCTATGCACCATCACACACAGGTATACATACCATGGCTGCATGTGTTATCTGTGTGTCAAATGGATTTCCATGTCTGATTGCAGTGTTTGTGTCTGTAGCAGATAATTGTAGACACAGGTGTAGCACATGCATGCTATGTACACACATGGGATGAGTGGTGCATGTATACTTGATGGGATACCAATCCTGGACAAGGCCATTGTAACAGTATGGGGTATAGTACCATTAGCCATCAACAGCATGCATCATGTGGTCACTCAAGGCCACTAAAGTGTGCTAGACCACCGCCTAGCATGCTGTACCTGAACAGCAGTCCTCCTGTGGCTAAGTTCACAATTACACAGCCATGTTGCACAAGGGTGTGTGAGATGCCCAGTAGGGAGCATTGCCTAACATGACTGTGTTATGTGTTGAGGAGTGTTGCACAGCTTCATGCTAGGCCCCTACCCCTCCGGTATATTATGTGTGGTGTGTGGATGACATGTGGGATACTGAAGTGTGACCTGGCAGCGGGTGTCCGGTTACACTATGTGTAGCATGTTGAGGTGTACTGCGTATGACAAACGTGTTATGTTGTGTACACGTGTGTCAACTATGCCTATCCAATGTGCAGTACAGTGTTGCCACATTTGTGTCTGATGCTCTGTGCATTGCATGTTATTGAGGCAGCTACTGACATTACTGAGATGTTTCACATCTCACAGCAAACATGCACAGCATGCATTATGTGTAGGTGTGTTATGTGTACATGGCCTACACCTCACCTATGACATGCACAGTTCAATACCACGTTTAAAGTGTTAACACACTCACCAGCATGTAACGTCTGCCCTGCTGTCACACCAGAGGGACCTGCAAGAATATGATACAGTTTGTCAGTGGCCACAACTGTGGCATTGCTACTGTGAGTGTGCTAAACTACAGTAGAACAACAGGCATAGGTGTACAGATACTACTCAAATTATCAGTATTGCATACAATAGGCAGCACAACTGCTAAACACAGTACACATCTCACACATGCATAATCTAACAATACAGGTAACAGTAGTCTACAGCTAGGGCATGTTACCTGCACGCTCCATGTCACCATGCTGGGTGGCTCCGGCCTCCATGATGACACATGTGTGATGTTGTTGCTGCTGTAGGCCAGGAGCCACCACACTTAGCAGCAGTTCCTCCACTCTGGTGAGGGGGGGATGTATGGCCACCCCACCACCTGTGGCAAGCTGTTGTCTGTGGATATCAGACGCACGCCGCTGGACATGTCTAATTAAATCACTGCAGTGATGGCGTACCTGCTCATATGTCCGGTTATGCATGCCTATGTCATTTACCTGACGAACAAGTTCTTGCCACAGTGCAGTACACTCCTGCTGGTGCTGGCTGGCCCTGGAAAACAGCAGGGTATAGTGCTGAACCAGGCTGTGGTGGATTTCCTGTTCCTCTGCAGCTGTGTAGCAGGGATTCCTGTGATGAGCCATAAGCCTGGAAGACAAGTAAACGATATGTGTGAGCAAGTCATGTGGCACACTTAACATTATACAGTACAGATATCAGTTAACTGCCATATATAGCATCTGTTCATCTGTCAGAGGATACACACATTCAATACCACATATCAGTGCTCAGCCCACAACTGACTGACAGTGCCTGCCACACTCCATATGACACACCAGTATACACCAGTACTCGGCTCACTGTTTGGGATCCAATGCACAGCCTTGCCAGGTTGGTACATATCAAGCTAATGCATGCAGAAATATGTCATCCATTGCAATGAATGTAAAGTACAGTTACAGTATAACCAGTAACCTACCCTAGTCGTTGATGCCATACCCCTACCTAACATATGTGCACAGTTGTTAATATAGCTGGTGTACTGCTGTAACAGAGTATACATGTTGCTAGGTACACACTCAAAATCTGCATCACACATGTGATTGCGGACATGGTACAGGCATCATTACACACACATCAGACATTCATACAACACACAAATGTATGCTGACACAGATGAGCATTTCCTGTGTACCTTACAGTATTGTGTGCCCCTACTTACAGATACCTATGCCTGAGGAATGTAATCTGTGCAGACTACAGGAAACACACAAGACAGTGTTACCAGGGAATGTGAACATACACCATACTGTGCTGTTTAGGCCTACAGCTTCAGGTGGTACAACAGTTCAAATGTCGGCTGGCTTCACCAGCAGTACCACTTATTGAGCATACACATATTGCTTCAGCCTATAATGGGACACCACAGTCGTACACAAGGAACTATCTCACAACATATACCATCCTACTATGTCTGCATCCCAATAACTGACACATCTTTCTCTGGCCTCACACTTAGGACACAAATGACCATGACAGAAACAACCTCACACTTAGCTATCACACCGTTACAGACCTTGCACACATTTACTGTCACACTCATTCCACCTCACATAGCAGGTATTGCACTGTGTACATGTCTGTGTGCATTGTGTCATAAGTAGGTAATATGCTATTGTCCCTGGGGCCTACAGCAGCTTAGCCATATGCTACCCTGGCCTTTGACACACATGTAATTAGATTTCACTTCCTCATGTCAACCGGATACACAGAGGTGATTCCCAGGGCGTGTTACCTATCCCCCAGAAAATCATCAAGGGTATGTCTGACATCTGCTACTGAGGAGCCTTGTTTGTTCATGCTGGGTGGTTTACACCAGAGTATGGCATATTTACCAATAGGAGCCTATCCCTCCAGCATGTGCTGTTTTGTGAGGTTGCGGGGATTAGGGACCTAGGCCATGTAGCCCGGTGGGATTGTGAGGTGTTGTCATGGTGGTTGTCTGACTGCTATGGGTGTGGCCTACCTCTGTATGTTCGGCAGAGGTAACCTCTGGGTGGAGGGTATGCAACGCACTGTAGCTGTGGTTATGTGAGTCAGTCTGCATAGGGTATGTGTTTCAGGGCAGTATTACCCTTTGTGAGGTATGTCTGTGGCCTTTCCACTTGCAGTAGTTGCCATGTGAGGCACATACCACATGCGGCATTGTGATGAGTACAGGGGAACACTGACCTATATTTCCACACATGACACATCGTTTGTGTTGACACGTACCACGTAGACAGATTACAAGACTAGTGTGGCACTATGAATATCAAAGGGGAGGCTACTGTCCACCTGTGTCCCATGTTCCCTTCTGACACCTTCAGTGTTACTCAGGCAACCACCTATCTGGTAGTTAGTGGGTAAAGTGTTTTGGAATGGGGTATGGCACTGCAGTATCAACACTGGTGTTCAGACCAGGCACCTGTTGCAATACGTCTGACCCTGTGTCTCCCTCTCTCACTATAGATATATATATATATATATGAATATTTATATACATATATATTTATATATCACTCTATATATACATATCTATCTATATATATATATATATATATATATATATATATATATATATATATATATATATATATACATATCTATATATATCCATAGATATCCATATATATCTGTATATATCTATATATCTCTATATATATCTATATATGTATATATCAATATATCTATATACCTATATATGTATATATCTATATATCTACATATCTTTATATCTATATATATCTATATATGTATATATGTATATATCTGTATATATACATATATCTATATATATGTATATATATATATATATATATATATATATATATATATATATTTATATATGATTTAGACAATTCATTTGATCGACTTTTATTTGGTCGACAATTCATTTGATCGACAGGCAGATTTGCCCCCTTACCCAATGTTGTGCGAACCTGGAGTTGATATATATAGTTAGGGGGAGTGTGGGGGGCAAAGACCCCCACATAGAACTGCTTGTCGATCAAATGAATTGTCGACCAAATAAAAGTCGATCAAATGAATTGTCGACCATGTGAAGTAGACCCATATATACATATATACATACATATATATATATATATATATATATATATATATATATATATATATATATATATATATATATATATATATATATATATAGATATATATATATATATATATATATATATATATACACACATACTTGTAAACAGCCACTGCTGTACATATACATGCACATATATGCACATATACTGCCCACCTTTCATGGTGGGAATATCAATTATGGAACAGTTGTGAGACATAAAAATATGTAATAATATTGCACAGTGTTGTGCAGAATGCATTTCGCTGTCCTCAGGCCGTATGGCCGTAGCAGACCTCACTGGCTGTAACTCAGTCCCGCAGCATTTAACCACCACATGACATATACCTGCACTGCTTTCTGTTTTCAATGTCACACACTACAACCTACATAGATATGTGCACATAGCAACCTTCAAATACATATATATGTCCAGCCTTCACTGACAGTTGCAGTATGTCCCTTGCCCTATGCACATCTGCATATACATATAGATACGGACTGCTACCACATAAGGAGTGTTCACAGAATGTAGAGTACCCTTCAGACACATCATTCGGATGCCAGCAAATACATCTGTGTTACATATCTTACCTTTGTATTTCTCACCTCAGTCTGTTGTACCTGTTGATGTTTTTTTTTTTTTTTTATTTGTTTAGGTTGGTGTCTTTCACTGCCTGTGTTTTTTTTTTTTTTTTGGTTTTGGTCGGTTGGTGTCTCTAACTGCCTCTGTTTGTTGTTTTTCTTTTGTTTTGGTTGGTGTCTCCAACCACCTCTGTTTTTTTTTTTTTTTGGGTTGGTGTGTCCAACTGCCTCTGTTGTTATTTATTGGGTTGGTCTCCAACTGCCTCTGTTTGTTTGTTTGTTTGTTTGTCTGTCTGTTTGTCTCTTTCTCTCACTCGCTCTCTCTCTCTCCAGTTGCTGCAATGATATTATTGCATGTGTGGACAGCAAGTACAGGCTGCTTTTGTAGGTATCTGCACATGTGCATGTGATGGCCTCTGCATCAATTGGTGCCCACCATTTAGTGATTGCATGCAGCCTGCTGTGTGTTAATTGCAGTTCTCACTGTGATTTCAGGACACTGCTATAAAATGATAGGTTAGGTAGGCATAGGCCTTTCAGTTTTGCAAGGTGGGGACCATGCTTGTTTGCTGTGGACACTGTTGTGTCAGTCAGAAGGTTGATATATGTCTCATATCTGAAGCTGGGTTGTAGCCAGTGAAATGCATGTTGTACTGAAACCTGACTGTTGCTTCTTCCAGTACACTTTTCTCAGTATGTAAGTTTACTCACATCTTCTAATGCTAACACTGGATACATGGGAGTATGTACTTTCTTTTGGAATTAGGGAATTAACTGGCATACAACAGTAGTTATTGCAATATATTCCTATGGCTTTCCTATTTTCCCTTTACATTCACTCCTTGTAATGCATGTCATATTTCTTTATTGCAATGTATTCCTATGGCTTTCTTATTTTCCCTTTACATTCAGTCCTTGTAATGCATGTTATATTTCTTTATTGCAATGTATTCCTATGGCTTTCCTATTTTCCCTTTACATGCACTCCTTGTAATGCATGTTATATTTCTTTCAGCACCAAGTTATTGTATATCTGCTGTGGCTTAGTGGTACATCATGCAGACTGGGGAGTCCAAGGTGTGGGGTTTGAGACTGACAAGGGTATTTTATTTTACTGCTGAGCAATGCAAGGGCCTTGTCATACAGAGTGACAAAGGCACTTTTAAGCAGCTGTAAGTGAGTTGGCATGGGTTTGCGCAATGCTTAGCGATGCTAAGAGACACTTAGCTTAGCTTATTGTATTTTAGCAATACTAAGCTAAGCTTAGCTTAGCTTATTTTATGTTAGCAATAGTAAGCTAAGCTTGGTGTAGCTTATCATAGCTTAGCAATGCTAAGCTAGGCGCACACATGCGCACACTGGTGCAAACCCGCTTACTACTGTTTACAAGTGCTCACTCCCGCTAACCCCCATGCTCATGTCTTTGACAGAAAAGTAAATGGGGAGATAGGAAAGTGGTGATAAAGGGTGCTCAAAGAGGGGAAGACATTAGGGAAATTATCTTGGGATGTACACGATGGGTGTGGAGAAGGTCCATAGCTGCCCATTTCTTTACCAGCAACAGCTGTGCATATGCAATACATTAGGTGGGATATTTGAAACCTTCCACCCCTGAGAGAGTGGTGAGGACATCTAAGTATGTTGTACTACCAATTATGAATATCAGGCACATGCACTGTTTGTGAACTGCTATACTGTCATTAGTACATTACTCACATCTGAACAGTTTGTGGTTTGTGTTGGCATTAGCACAGTCTGCTCAGGACGACTGGACATAGTTCTGTACTGTGTATGCCTACCTACACCCTTGGTTGTGCCTGACTACATGGGTATATAGTACCTTTGGATAGGGGTGCAGAACTGCAGTGTGCATTATTTATTATCGTGTGATGTTTATCTTACTGGACATGCAGAGTTGCTCTGTACCTGTAAGTCTATGAAGGCTTGTAGTCTGTCTGAGTAGCTCCCACCTGTGGACATATCCAGATGGCAGACAGAAGTCAGCCTAGTATTCTTTGACTGTGCACCACGGCAGTACACGGCTACATCCTTTGCTATTTCTGTGTTATACTTCTACATAAGGGCATGCTTGTGGGATTCATTCTACAGCTATTTGCAGAGTGTGTAACAGCAGACAAGCTGATATGCCTGTGTGTTTCTGACTCTTCCAGGCCTCAGATACTCTCACATATATATTTGAACAGCCTCAGGGAAAGGTACATATAACTGGGATACACTTGTGATATAGTTCAGACATTTTGCAGTTCAGACTTTGGGTGATTCAGAGCATTTCTATTACTACACCTTTTCTGATGTGCAAGCAGTGTCTACACTCACTTATTGACATTTGTTATTAAGTGAGATTCAACACCTTTCTGCCTACTGTTAGTACATTTCACAGGGAGTCAGAGGGGCACAGCTAACATTTGTTTACAAATCAGGGTCATCACTGTAGAGCAGTCACTGTTGGGCAGTCTGGCCTGTGACCTATACTAATATGCCAGTGTGTATCCTGCTCTGATACTGTGTGGGGTTTGTAAGCTGCTACTGTAACCTTATTCCCTACTAACATGGCTGATTCTCTTTTCACAGTCATGTCATGCAATTCAACAACACCTGCTGGTTGAGGCCCAGAGAACAAGATTTGTGTTATGCCATTCCTATTTTCCCTTTACATTCACTCATGGTAATGCATGATAAATTGCTTTCTGCACTAAGTTATTGTATAGCTGCTGTGGTTTAGTGGTACTTCATGCAGACTGGTGAGTTCAAGGTCCCGGGTTCGAGACTGACAAGGGTATTTTAATTTTGCTGCTGAGCAATACAAGGGCCTTGTCATACAGAGTGACTAAGGCACTTTTAAGCAGTTGTAAGTGGGTTGGCACAAGTTTGCGCGATGCTTAGCAATGCTTAGCTAAGCTCACATGAACTCACACTCGCGCACCCGCGCTAACTACTGCTTAAAAGTGCTTACTCCCGCTAACCCCCACGCTAATTTCTTTTAAAGAAAAGAAAATAGGGAGATAGTAAAGTGGTGAAAAAGGGGTGCACAGAGAGGGACAGACAGTAGGAAAACAAGCTCGGGGAGTGCAGGAAGGGTGTAGGGAAGGCCTTTAGCTGCCCATTTCTTTAACAGCAACAGCTGTGCATATGTTGAAAATTTGGAGTGAGTTTTGAGACCTTCCACCCCTTAGAGAGGGGTGAGGACAACATAGTTTGTTGCACTGCCAGTTAGAATTATCGGTGTACATGTCCTATGGACATGTGTGCAAAATGGAAAGCTATGTATGGGGCGTAATTTTTTTTCGGGTACAGATTGCCCTTTTTTTTTTTTTTTTTTTTTCAGGTGAGAGTGGTAAGTGTGGTAGGGGAAATAGGTATATTTGGGGAGGCAGGTTGGGGAGGTAAACAGACAAGACAAACAAGACACATACAGGGGCAGAATTTGACACATGGGGTGGGTGAACACAACTGATGGGGAAGGTTGTTTGGAAATCGCAAGTCCATGAGCCCACAGATGGTAACAGTGGAACTGAGATCCCCACCCATGGGCAGTCACCACTGCACCTTCACAGCCCCAGGGGTGGCTGTGCTGGGGGCTGAGTAGGATGGGCAGGCTCACCCGTGAGACATGCCACTCTTGCCTCAAGCTGGTGTAGGGGATCAGCGACTGAATGCTGGATCTCCCTACGCACCACAGCCCCGACCCTTCGAAGGGTGACGGGTGGCCCTTCTCCGCCCATGCGTGCACGGGGAGGACAAGCCCCATCCACTGCAGCGCTTCCACCTGAAGGTGGCACAGGACCAATGGAGGAGGGGAGTCCGGGCTGGGCACCAGAGCCACTGGTGCCAGGTGCACTCGCCAACTGAGGCGGGACAGGTTGGTCCGCTGGGACCGGCATTCCCATACGTTCTGTGATTCAGTGTGTTTCATTGCAACATAAACAACAGCATTCCAGATTAGTTGTAACAGCATGCAGTAATATTCCCATTAACCCAATGCACCACAGTTCCAACAGTTGAACAGCAAACATAACACATGCATATATTGAACAACAGTGGTTATTCCAACCGCATGCAGGGATGATTGGTAGCAACAGGACACCATGAACGTGGTGTTTGAACAGGGCACATGCATCAACATGAGTGCAAATATTTATGGAACAATAGGACATATATCCTGACAAATATTTAAGATTACACATACCCATTGAGGTGTGGAATTGCATGGTTTATGCACAAACAGTAGGGTGTAGAAAAAACCTCCATTAACATCTTATAAACACTTTTACTCTACACTACATTCCTAGTGACTGCAGGTCTATATTCCCTTCATGTATTATTACACTTGCCACCATGCATTAGGTTGTGTAGTGGGTTTGGCTAGTTCAATCTATACTTGACCTATATCTCACATACTAACTGTCCAGGATGCAGATATTACTGCTACATATTTCATGGTTGCATTTATATTTCTTTATCTACATATCTGGATGTTTTCACATGACATTTTCACTTCTAATTGTACAGAACCCTGCATTTATTGAAGCACACTTACATTTCTGGGGAACATATTTGCATGCTACTCATGTGCCAGATTTACATATGCATGCCAGCCAGTAACTGACTGTTGAGGACTATATATTTACTTCACAGCTACTAGCAATTCCATCACCCACTTTAGATGGGACTGCAGAACTCTGGGTTGCCAGCACTTTCTAACACATTACTATTTGTATAATGCAAGGGTACAACAACATTTCATACTAAGTGAAACAGACACACTCTGGGTTTTAAACCTTTATTAATGACATTACACACTTTTCCATAGGCTCACTCCTTTATTGTTTTAACGGTATATATGGCAGACATGTTCACGACATATTATACCTTTATTAATAGGTTAGCACACTCTTTTTTCAGGCTCACTCATATATTATTTTATATGACAGTGCCTGCAGAGATATTATTCCAGACATTTGTTACCTTTCTTAATGGGTTACTACACTCTTTTTCCTGCCTCTCTAACGTTTTTATCTGACAGTACATGCAGAGGACTTATTCAGTCCATTTTATGGCTGTATTATTGGACTACAACACTTTCTTTCATGCTCTCTCCCATATTTTATATAACAATACATGCAGAATAATCACTAACCTGCCTCGCAGTGCAGCCTTAGCAGCCTATCAGCATAGGCTTGCTGATTCATTACACGGTCACCTGCAGCTGTAAAGTAAATGAAGGGATATTGAGACATTCCTATCTGTTGTACATACTCCATTTTAAATCCTTACATACTGCATTCCATGGCTACATACTCAGTTGTGGGGCATCCCGCATCCCACAGGCCTCCTGTATCCACTGGTTCAGGCGGTCCTCCTTTCATCTCTTCAGGTCTGCATGGTGGTGACGGACCTGCTCACCAGTCCGGGGAACGCCTGTGGCACTGGTGAGGTCACAAGCTAACCGGTTACAAGCCTCTGCCTTGTACTCTGTCCCTTGGAACTGGCCCTGCATGAGTCTTGCCTCGTGACGGTGGACTAGGAGCCAAACCATGTATTTGGACTCCTCTGTGCCCCATCTCTGTGCTCGGAAGTGCACTCCCTCTCCAACACCAGACATTCTGACCACAGATGTGAGCTACAATCAGTTATGGCATGTGTCAAGCCTGTGGGGCTTAAATATGCCGCATTTCACGCACTTTTTTGTGATTGGCAGTTTTGTAAAATTCTCGGCTGACTACAGACCTGCTTAGTAATGGTTAAACTACCATTCCTAAGTTTATGTATGTTAATAGTGGCTGCTTCCACTATGTTGTCATGGCTTAGTGGTTCTGTACTTTGATTATGATGTAAAGGGTCCTGGGTTCAAACCTTGTCATTCTTTTATTTTAATACTGTCTAGACAGGCTAGGGGGTGTGGCTGCGTTTAAGCAACTTAGCTCTACGTTGCTCCCCTATGCCCTACGGTGCCTGGTTGGTGTGGCGCGCACGTCTGTGCAAACACATTGCACTGGGTAAAGCGTTTTTAAATGTTGGGCAACACTATTGTGCTGGGTAAAGCGCTATTACACTATGGGCAACTCTGTTTAGCTGGATAAAGCGCTATTAAACTATGGGCACCTCTGTTTAGATGGGTATAGCGCTATTAAACTATGGGCACCTGTGTTTAGCTGTGTAAAACGTTGTGTAACGGCAGGCTATTATATATCTGGGTCTTTTCAAAATATATATTTTGTTCGATGATACATTGGCCATGTCACTGCTTTTAATAAAATTTTAATCATATTTGTCTGGTATTATTTCAAATACTGATTTAAAACATAAATAAGAAGGGGAGTGGTGGGACTTGAACCATGAATGCCTTCTCTTTGGGCATACGCTCTACCATTATGCTACTGCTATTTGGATTAATTTGCTTAAGTAGTTCTTATATACTCTTCAATGTCACAATTGCTAACTGTGGTTAAGCAATGGGCACACCCGCGCAAACATGCGCAAATACGGGCATCTATATCGTGGATTGAAAAAAAAAAAATTTTCCGTTTTATAACTCTGATGGGGGGTTACAGTGTCAGGGAGTCTGGTGTTGGGTGCAAGTACATTTGAGCGGACTCGATCTTGTCTGTTGACATTATGCTTTTTAAAACCTTGCAGAGGTGTGGACTTTTAGACTGCTCGGCAGTCGGACATGCCCCCTGCTTGCCTACTCAGTCCGTGTAAGAGTTACGGATGAGTCAGTGTGCCCTCATGAATATTCATGGCACGCTGATGGCATACTGTTCAACTGCAGCCTCTGAGTAAGACATATTAAGTCTTACACGGAGGTTTTGTGAATCCGGCCCAGTGTGTTTCACTATTCCCTCCCTCCTGGTCAGTGTCTTCCTCAAACTGGTATGTTCACCCTAAGAGCTGGGCTTAAACTTTGAAACTTAAGCACACCTGTTGACTCTTTTGGCACTAAATTTTCAGCCATTGTATAACAGCTAAATTATTTTTTTTAAGAAGATAAATATGTATACACACAATGAAACAGAAAATGTAGCTTTGCCATTCATCTTTGTAACACCAGTGCAAATATTAAAGTAAATCCCTCAGAAATTTCAGATTATTATATGTTTTTCTTCTTTCGCCTTCTTCTTATGCATTTTGAAAGTGTCCTCCCTCGATAAATCAGAATTCAAAAATATAAGGAAGAACGTTTCCCACTTTAACTTTAAGGACTTTTTAGATTTCTAAAGTGCAGCAGGCATAGCTCTTAATCTCTTAGCATATAATTCTGCACAAAGCCAAAAATGATGGAGGTACAAAGTCCAAAAATAAGGGACAGATTTTAAATATTGTTCTTATAAACTTAGAAATTTTATTGAATAGCAGGTTTTGATTTAGTATGCATTTTCTGAGCTCAAATGCTTGTCATTATTTAGTGACTTCAGCCTAATGATTTGCCAGAAAACTACAAATTTTATGAGGAACAGATCAAAAATATGAATCAAAAATCTTGGCATTCTGCAAACTTCTGGACAGTTGTAAGGTAGCTGATTGCTTCCCCCCTGCTTCTGATTCCTGCAAATGACATCTACAGAGGTGAAATAAAAGTTTGGTCCAGTCTCCTTGCTCATTGTACCATTTACAACCCATTTTTAAATAAAAATTCCTTTGAAACCTAACCAAGTCTATAGTTGAGAAAAACAGCACTGACATCAGCTAAACTGAAAATGCAGTTTCTTTATTGAAGTTGGATTTATAAAATCTAATACACATGGTGCACTAAGAGTGAAACTGAAATTAGTAGTGTGCAAATGAAAAAATACCACAATCTGATAAACTACAATGCATGTAGGATAATATGCAGCACAGACTCTGCATCATGTATTAGGAGGCAAGCAATAAAGATATAGGTCCTAAACTGGTGGATTCAGAAAAAACACTGGACAACCAGCATACAGCAGAAAGAGTTTAAAAGAGAGCCTCGTATGTCAAATCAACTGATGAGCAGCAAGCACAACTGGCTGATCTGATGACTGCGGTATTATGGCACAATAGATGGCGAGAGAAGGAAGCATCTATGCAACCTGTTGTCAAAAGCATGCAGCCATGAATGGAGACATCCATGTGATCTATAGCCATAAGCAACCAACCATAAATGGAAGCATCCATGTGACTTCTAGCCACAAGCAGGCAGCCATGAATGGAGCATCCATGTGACTTCTAGCCACAAGCAGGCAGCCATGGAAGGAAGCATCCATGTGACTTCTAGCCACAAACAGAACAACAGGCATAAGACTGGAAGTCACTTGGAAAATTGTATATTGTACAGCATCTGAATCATGCTGCTTGACAATACATATGGGAATAATCAGAGCTGGATACAAGAATGGCATCACGGGTGTAATCTATTACACTAATTACATGTGGTATTATTGTCATGGCATGGAAGCCACTCATCATCAGTGTCCTTTTAACTTGGGGGGTTTGGCATTTGCATTCCCTTCTCTTCGTGCTCTATTACTGCTGTCAGAAATTGGTTTGGTATCTTATTTGCAAAAACTTTGTAATGTCCATCTGTGCCCCCCCCCCCCAGCATGAACTGTGTCTTTTGCTGGGAATGCAAAATAATGAAACTGCAGTGCATATACCTGACTTCAGCTGTCTCGGTTTCCCTGCACCTTCATGGCTCTGTCTCTCTGTTAGCTCAGGGTAGTTACCACTGTTCTTTAATGCTGAAGTTGCCCCTGTCTGCATAGACCACTGTAGAGTAGTTATGTCTAGCAAGGATTTACTTATTTATTTATTTTACATTTGTTTACTGGGAGAGTCCAACTGGGCAGAACCCATTTCAGAGGAGGCCTGGAAAGAAAAGCTTCACATACTAACAATTACATAGTTAATGAATTACACATAAATGAAACATAGATGAACCATTTCATAAAAGAATATCAACATAATAAATATGTTGATAAAATAGTAAGTTACATAGCCAGGAATCTTAATTCAGTACTTACAATCAAAATGATATAGCATTCATACTTGCTGAAATTGATAGAGATGTAAAACAGAACCAATCCACAGTGCTCCATCTGGGTCTGGTATCGAAACTGTGACCTAGATGGTAACAGGACAAATGTGAAGTAGTA